>NW_027436749.1:300000-506619 GCF_047716275.1 Strix uralensis | reverse complement strand
GTTCCCATTGCTTCGCAGAATCGCTTTTGTGCAGAAAACAGTAACACTTGTTCAGAACGAAAGAAAGCACAGAGCCCCAGATTTTATGTTGTCCTGGAGAGCTTGCACAGCACTGGGGAAAGGCACGTAGAGAATTCTCTGCTAGCACCTTCTCTGTGCCTGGGAAGCAGAAGTCTTCACATTGCTTCGCAGAATCGCTTTTGTGCAGAAAACAGTAACACTTGTTCAGAACGAAAGAAAGCACAGAGCCCCAGATTTTATGTTGTCCTGGAGAGCTTGCAGAGCACTGGGGAAAAGCAGGCAGAGAATTCCCTGCTAGCACGTTCTCTGTGCCTGGGAAGCAGAAGTGTTCACATTGCTTCGCAGAATCGCTTTTGTGCAGAAAACAGTAACACTTGTTCAGAACGAAAGAAAGCACAGAGCCCCAGATTTTATGTTGTCCTGGAGAGCTTGCAGAGCACTGGGGAAAGGCAGGCAGAGAATTCCCTGCTAGCACCTTCTCTGTGCCTGGGAAGCAGAAGTCTTCACATTGCTTCGCAGAATCGCTTTTGTGCAGAAAACAGTAACACTTGTTCAGAACGAAAGAAAGCACAGAGCCCCAGATTTTATGTTGTTCTGGAGAGCTTGCAGAGCACTGGGGAAAAGCAGGCAGAGATTTCCCTGCTAGCACGTTCTCTGTGCCTGGGAAGCAGAAGTGTTCAGATTGCTTCGCAGAATCGCTTTTGTGCAGAAAACAGTAACACTTGTTCAGAACGAAAGAAAGCACAGAGCCCCAGATTTTATGTTGTCCTGGAGAGCTTGCAGAGCACTGGGGAAAGGCAGGCAGAGAATTCCCTGCTAGCACCTTCTCTGTGCCTGGGAAACAGAAGTGTTCACATTGCTTCGCAGAATCGCTTTTGTGCAGAAAACAGTAACACTTGTTCAGAACGAAAGAAAGCACAGAGCCCCAGATTTTATGTTGTCCTGGAGAGCTTGCAGAGCACTGGGGAAAAGCAGGCAGAGAATTCTCTGCTAGCACCTTCTCTGTGCCTGGGAAGCAGAAGTCTTCACATTGCTTCGCAGAATCGCTTTTGTGCAGAAAACAGTAACACTTGTTCAGAACGAAAGAAAGCACAGAGCCCCAGATTTTATGTTGTCCTCGAGAGCTTGCAGAGCACTGGGGAAAGGCAGGCAGAGAATTCCCTGCTAGCACCTTCTCTGTGCCTGTTCACATTGCTTCGCAGAATCGCTTTTGTGCAGAAAACAATAACACTTGTTCAGAAGGAAAGAAAGCACAGAGCCCCAGATTTTATGTTGTCCTGGAGAGCTTGCAGAGCACTGGGGAAAAGCAGGCAGAGATTTCCCTGCTAGCACGTTCTCTGTGCCTGGGAAGCAGAAGTGTTCAGATTGCTTCGCAGAATCGCTTTTGTGCAGAAAACAGTAACACTTGTTCAGAACGAAAGAAAGCACAGAGCCCCAGATTTTATGTTGTCCTGGAGAGCTTGCAGAGCACTGGGGAAAGGCAGGCAGAGAATTCCCTGCTAGCACCTTCTCTGTGCCTGGGAAGCAGAAGTGTTCACATTGCTTCGCAGAATCGCTTTTGTGCAGAAAACAGTAACACTTGTTCAGAACGAAAGAAAGCACAGAGCCCCAGATTTTATGTTGTCCTGGAGAGCTTGCAGAGCACTGGGGAAAGGCAGGCAGAGAATTCCCTGCTAGCACCTTCTCTGTGCCTGGGAAGCAGAAGTGTTCCCATTGCTTCGCAGAATCGCTTTTGTGCAGAAAACAGTAACACTTGTTCAGAACGAAAGAAAGCACAGAGCCCCAGATTTTATGTTGTCCTGGAGAGCTTGCAGAGCACTGGGGAAAAGCAGGCAGAGAATTCCCTGCTAGCACCTTCTCTGTGCCTGGGAAGCAGAAGTCTTCACATTGCTTCGCAGAATCGCTTTTGTGCAGAAAACAGTAACACTTGTTCAGAACGAAAGAAAGCACAGAGCCCCAGATTTTATGTTGTCCTGGAGAGCTTGCAGAGCACTGGGGAAAGGCAGGCAGAGAATTCCCTGCTAGCACCTTCTCTGTGCCTGGGAAGCAGAAGTCTTCACATTGCTTCGCAGAATCGCTTTTGTGCAGAAAACAGTAACACTTGTTCAGAACGAAAGAAAGCACAGAGCCCCAGATTTTATGTTGTACTGGAGAGCTTGCAGAGCACTGGGGAAAAGCAGGCAGAGAATTCCCTGCTAGGACCTTCTCTGTGCCTGGGAAGCAGAAGTCTTCACATTGCTTCGCAGAATCGCTTTTGTGCAGAAAACAGTAACACTTGTTCAGAACGAAAGAAAGCACAGAGCCCCAGATTTTATGTTGTCCTGGAGAGCTTGCAGAGCACTGGGGAAAAGCAGGCAGAGAATTCCCTGCTAGCACCTTCTCTGTGCCTGGGAAACAGAAGTGTTCCCATTGCTTCGCAGAATCGCTTTTGTGCAGAAAACAGTAACACTTGTTCAGAACGAAAGAAAGCACAGAGCCCCAGATTTTATGTTGTCCTGGAGAGCTTGCACAGCACTGGGGAAAGGCACGTAGAGAATTCTCTGCTAGCACCTTCTCTGTGCCTGGGAAGCAGAAGTCTTCACATTGCTTCGCAGAATCGCTTTTGTGCAGAAAACAGTAACACTTGTTCAGAACGAAAGAAAGCACAGAGCCCCAGATTTTATGTTGTCCTGGAGAGCTTGCAGAGCACTGGGGAAAGGCAGGCAGAGAATTCTCTGCTAGCACCTTCTCTGTGCCTGGGAAGCAGAAGTCTTCACATTGCTTCGCAGAATCGCTTTTGTGCAGAAAACAGTAACACTTGTTCAGAACGAAAGAAAGCACAGAGCCCCAGATTTTATGTTGTCCTCGAGAGCTTGCAGAGCACTGGGGAAAGGCAGGCAGAGAATTCCCTGCTAGCACCTTCTCTGTGCCTGTTCACATTGCTTCGCAGAATCGCTTTTGTGCAGAAAACAATAACACTTGTTCAGAAGGAAAGAAAGCACAGAGCCCCAGATTTTATGTTGTCCTGGAGAGCTTGCAGAGCACTGGGGAAAAGCAGGCAGAGATTTCCCTGCTAGCACGTTCTCTGTGCCTGGGAAGCAGAAGTGTTCAGATTGCTTCGCAGAATCGCTTTTGTGCAGAAAACAGTAACACTTGTTCAGAACGAAAGAAAGCACAGAGCCCCAGATTTTATGTTGTCCTGGAGAGCTTGCAGAGCACTGGGGAAAGGCAGGCAGAGAATTCCCTGCTAGCACCTTCTCTGTGCCTGGGAAGCAGAAGTGTTCACATTGCTTCGCAGAATCGCTTTTGTGCAGAAAACAGTAACACTTGTTCAGAACGAAAGAAAGCACAGAGCCCCAGATTTTATGTTGTCCTGGAGAGCTAGCAGAGCACTGGGGAAAAGCAGGCAGAGAATTCCCTGCTAGCACCTTCTCTGTTCCTGGGAAGCAGAAGTGTTCCCATTGCTTCGCAGAATCGCTTTTGTGCAGAAAACAGTAACACTTGTTCAGAACGAAAGAAAGCACAGAGCCCCAGATTTTATGTTGTCCTTGAGAGCTTGCAGAGCACTGGGGAAAAGCAGGCAGAGAATTCCCTGCTAGCACCTTCTCTGTGCCTGGGAAGCAGAAGTCTTCACATTGCTTCGCAGAATCGCTTTTGTGCAGAAAACAGTAACACTTGTTCAGAACGAAAGAAAGCACAGAGCCCCAGATTTTATGTTGTCCTGGAGAGCTTGCAGAGTACTGGGGAAAGGCAGGCAGAGAATTCCCTGCTAGCATCTTCTCTGTGCCTGGGAAACAGAAGTGTTCACATTGCTTCGCAGAATCGCTTTTGTGCAGAAAACAGTAACACTTGTTCAGAACGAAAGAAAGCACAGAGCCCCAGATTTTATGTTGTTCTGGAGAGCTTGCAGAGCACTGGGGAAAAGCAGGCAGAGATTTCCCTGCTAGCACATTCTCTGTGCCTGGGAAGCAGAAGTCTTCACATTGCTTCGCAGAATCGCTTTTGTGCAGAAAACAGTAACAGTTGTTCAGAACGAAAGAAAGCACAGAGCCCCAGATTTTATGTTGTCCTGGAGAGCTTGCAGAGCACTGGGGAAAGGCAGGCAGAGAATTCCCTGCTAGCACCTTCTCTGTGCCTGGGAAGCAGAAGTCTTCACATTGCTTCGCAGAATCGCTTTTCTGCAGAAAACAGTAACACTTGTTCAGAACGAAAGAAAGCACAGAGCCCCAGATTTTATGTTGTCCTGGAGAGCTTGCAGAGCACTGGGGAAAGGCAGGCAGAGAATTCCCTGCTAGCACCTTCTCTGTGCCTGGGAAGCAGAAGTCTTCACATTGCTTCGCAGAATCGCTTTTGTGCAGAAAACAGTAACACTTGTTCAGAACGAAAGAAAGCACAGAGCCCCAGATTTTATGTTGTCCTGGAGAGCTTGCAGAGCACTGGGGAAAAGCAGGCAAGGAATTCCCTGCTAGCACCTTCTCTGTGCCTGGGAAGCAGAAGTGTTCACATTGCTTCGCAGAATCGCTTTTGTGCAGAAAACAGTAACACTTGTTCAGAACGAAAGAAAGCACAGAGCCCCAGATTTTATGTTGTCCTGGAGAGCTTGCACAGCACTGGGGAAAAGCAGGCAGAGAATTCCCTGCTAGCACCTTCTCTGTGCCTGGGAAACAGAAGTGTTCCCATTGCTTCGCAGAATCGCTTTTGTGCAGAAAACAGTAACACTTGTTCAGAACGAAAGAAAGCACAGAGCCCCAGATTTTATGTTGTCCTGGAGAGCTTGCAGAGTACTGGGGAAAGGCAGGCAGAGAATTCCCTGCTAGCACCTTCTCTGTGCCTGGGAAACAGAAGTGTTCACATTGCTTCGCAGAATCGCTTTTGTGCAGAAAACAGTAACACTTGTTCAGAACGAAAGAAAGCACAGAGCCCCAGATTTTATGTTGTCCTGGAGAGCTTGCAGAGCACTGGGGAAAGGCAGGCAGAGAATTCTCTGCTAGCACCTTCTCTGTGCCTGGGAAGCAGAAGTCTTCACATTGCTTCGCAGAATCGCTTTTGTGCAGAAAACAGTAACACTTGTTCAGAACGAAAGAAAGCACAGAGCCCCAGATTTTATGTTGTCCTCGAGAGCTTGCAGAGCACTGGGGAAAGGCAGGCAGAGAATTCCCTGCTAGCACCTTCTCTGTGCCTGTTCACATTGCTTCGCAGAATCGCTTTTGTGCAGAAAACAATAACACTTGTTCAGAAGGAAAGAAAGCACAGAGCCCCAGATTTTATGTTGTCCTGGAGAGCTTGCAGAGCACTGGGGAAAAGCAGGCAGAGAATTCCCTGCTAGCACGTTCTCTGTGCCTGGGAAGCAGAAGTGTTCAGATTGCTTCGCAGAATCGCTTTTGTGCAGAAAACAGTAACACTTGTTCAGAACGAAAGAAAGCACAGAGCCCCAGATTTGCTGTTGTCCTGGAGAGCTTGCAGAGCACTGGGGAAAGGCAGGCAGAGAATTCCCTGCTAGCACCTTCTCTGTGCCTGGGAAGCAGAAGTGTTCACATTGCTTCGCAGAATCGCTTTTGTGCAGAAAACAGTAACACTTGTTCAGAACGAAAGAAAGCACAGAGCCCCAGATTTTATGTTGTCCTGGAGAGCTTGCAGAGCACTGGGGAAAGGCAGGCAGAGAATTCCCTGCTAGCACCTTCTCTGTGCCTGGGAAGCAGAAGTCTTCACATTGCTTCGCAGAATCGCTTTTGTGCAGAAAACAGTAACACTTGTTCAGAACGAAAGAAAGCACAGAGCCCCAGATTTTATGTTGTCCTTGAGAGCTTGCAGAGCACTGGGGAAAAGCAGGCAGAGAATTCCCTGCTAGCACCTTCTCTGTGCCTGGGAAACAGAAGTGTTCCCATTGCTTCGCAGAATCGCTTTTGTGCAGAAAACAGTAACACTTGTTCAGAACGAAAGAAAGCACAGAGCCCCAGATTTTATGTTGTCCTGGAGAGCTTGCAGAGTACTGGGGAAAGGCAGGCAGAGAATTCCCTGCTAGCACCTTCTCTGTGCCTGGGAAACAGAAGTGTTCCCATTGCTTCGCAGAATCGCTTTTGTGCAGAAAACAGTAACACTTGTTCAGAACGAAAGAAAGCACAGAGCCCCAGATTTTATGTTGTTCTGGAGAGCTTGCAGAGCACTGGGGAAAAGCAGGCAGAGATTTCCCTGCTAGCACGTTCTCTGTGCCTGGGAAGCAGAAGTGTTCAGATTGCTTCGCAGAATCGCTTTTGTGCAGAAAACAGTAACACTTGTTCAGAACGAAAGAAAGCACAGAGCCCCAGATTTTATGTTGTCCTCGAGAGCTTGCAGAGCACTGGGGAAAGGCAGGCAGAGAATTCCCTGCTAGCACCTTCTCTGTGCCTGGGAAGCAGAAGTCTTCACATTGCTTCGCAGAATCGCTTTTGTGCAGAAAACAGTAACACTTGTTCAGAACGAAAGAAAGCACAGAGCCCCAGATTTTATGTTGTCCTGGAGAGCTTGCAGAGTACTGGGGAAAGGCAGGCAGAGAATTCCCTGCTAGCACCTTCTCTGTGCCTGGGAAACAGAAGTGTTCACATTGCTTCGCAGAATCGCTTTTGTGCAGAAAACAGTAACACTTGTTCAGAACGAAAGAAAGCACAGAGCCCCAGATTTTATGTTGTCCTGGAGAGCTTGCAGAGCACTGGGGAAAGGCAGGCAGAGAATTCCCTGCTAACACCTTTTCTGTGCCTGGGAAGCAGAAGTCTTCACATTGCTTCGCAGAATCGCTTTTGTGCAGAAAACAGTAACACTTGTTCAGAACGAAAGAAAGCACAGAGCCCCAGATTTTATGTTGTCCTGGAGAGCTTGCAGAGCACTGGGGAAAAGCAGGCAAGGAATTCCCTGCTAGCACCTTCTCTGTGCCTGGGAAGCAGAAGTGTTCACATTGCTTCGCAGAATCGCTTTTGTGCAGAAAACAGTAACACTTGTTCAGAACGAAAGAAAGCACAGAGCCCCAGATTTTATGTTGTCCTGGAGAGCTTGCAGAGCACTGGGGAAAGGCAGGCAGAGAATTCCCTGCTAACACCTTTTCTGTGCCTGGGAAGCAGAAGTCTTCACATTGCTTCGCAGAATCGCTTTTGTGCAGAAAACAGTAACACTTGTTCAGAACGAAAGAAAGCACAGAGCCCCAGATTTTATGTTGTCCTGGAGAGCTTGCAGAGCACTGGGGAAAAGCAGGCAAGGAATTCCCTGCTAGCACCTTCTCTGTGCCTGGGAAGCAGAAGTGTTCACATTGCTTCGCAGAATCGCTTTTGTGCAGAAAACAGTAACACTTGTTCAGAACGAAAGAAAGCACAGAGCCCCAGATTTTATGTTGTCCTGGAGAGCTTGCAGAGTACTGGGGAAAGGCAGGCAGAGAATTCCCTGCTAGCACCTTCTCTGTGCCTGGGAAACAGAAGTGTTCACATTGCTTCGCAGAATCACTTTTGTGCAGAAAACAGTAACACTTGTTCAGAACGAAAGAAAGCACAGAGCCCCAGATTTTATGTTGTCCTGGAGAGCTTGCAGAGCACTGGGGAAAAGCAGGCAGAGAATTCTCTGCTAGCACCTTCTCTGTGCCTGGGAAGCAGAAGTCTTCACATTGCTTCGCAGAATCGCTTTTGTGCAGAAAACAGTAACACTTGTTCAGAACGAAAGAAAGCACAGAGCCCCAGATTTTATGTTGTCCTGGAGAGCTTGCAGAGTACTGGGGAAAGGCAGGCAGAGAATTCCCTGCTAGCACCTTCTCTGTGCCTGGGAAACAGAAGTGTTCACATTGCTTCGCAGAATCGCTTTTGTGCAGAAAACAGTAACACTTGTTCAGAACGAAAGAAAGCACAGAGCCCCAGATTTTATGTTGTCCTGGAGAGCTTGCAGAGCACTGGGGAAAGGCAGGCAGAGAATTCCCTGCTAACACCTTTTCTGTGCCTGGGAAGCAGAAGTCTTCACATTGCTTCGCAGAATCGCTTTTGTGCAGAAAACAGTAACACTTGTTCAGAACGAAAGAAAGCACAGAGCCCCAGATTTTATGTTGTCCTGGAGAGCTTGCAGAGCACTGGGGAAAAGCAGGCAAGGAATTCCCTGCTAGCACCTTCTCTGTGCCTGGGAAGCAGAAGTGTTCACATTGCTTCGCAGAATCGCTTTTGTGCAGAAAACAGTAACACTTGTTCAGAACGAAAGAAAGCACAGAGCCCCAGATTTTATGTTGTCCTGGAGAGCTTGCAGAGCACTGGGGAAAGGCAGGCAGAGAATTCCCTGCTAACACCTTTTCTGTGCCTGGGAAGCAGAAGTCTTCACATTGCTTCGCAGAATCGCTTTTGTGCAGAAAACAGTAACACTTGTTCAGAACGAAAGAAAGCACAGAGCCCCAGATTTTATGTTGTCCTGGAGAGCTTGCAGAGCACTGGGGAAAAGCAGGCAAGGAATTCCCTGCTAGCACCTTCTCTGTGCCTGGGAAGCAGAAGTGTTCACATTGCTTCGCAGAATCGCTTTTGTGCAGAAAACAGTAACACTTGTTCAGAACGAAAGAAAGCACAGAGCCCCAGATTTTATGTTGTCCTGGAGAGCTTGCAGAGTACTGGGGAAAGGCAGGCAGAGAATTCCCTGCTAGCACCTTCTCTGTGCCTGGGAAACAGAAGTGTTCACATTGCTTCGCAGAATCACTTTTGTGCAGAAAACAGTAACACTTGTTCAGAACGAAAGAAAGCACAGAGCCCCAGATTTTATGTTGTCCTGGAGAGCTTGCAGAGCACTGGGGAAAAGCAGGCAGAGAATTCTCTGCTAGCACCTTCTCTGTGCCTGGGAAGCAGAAGTCTTCACATTGCTTCGCAGAATCGCTTTTGTGCAGAAAACAGTAACACTTGTTCAGAACGAAAGAAAGCACAGAGCCCCAGATTTTATGTTGTCCTCGAGAGCTTGCAGAGCACTGGGGAAAGGCAGGCAGAGAATTCCCTGCTAGCACCTTCTCTGTGCCTGGGAAGCAGAAGTGTTCACATTGCTTCGCAGAATCGCTTTTGTGCAGAAAACAGTAACACTTGTTCAGAACGAAAGAAAGCACAGAGCCCCAGATTTTATGTTGTCCTGGAGAGCTTGCAGAGCACTGGGGAAAAGCAGGCAGAGAATTCCCTGCTAGCACCTTCTCTGTGCCTGGGAAGCAGAAGTGTTCCCATTGCTTCGCAGAATCGCTTTTGTGCAGAAAACAGTAACACTTGTTCAGAACGAAAGAAAGCACAGAGCCCCAGATTTTATGTTGTCCTGGAGAGCTTGCACAGCACTGGGGAAAGGCACGTAGAGAATTCTCTGCTAGCACCTTCTCTGTGCCTGGGAAACAGAAGTGTTCACATTGCTTCGCAGAATCGCTTTTGTGCAGAAAACAGTAACACTTGTTCAGAACGAAAGAAAGCACAGAGCCCCAGATTTTATGTTGTCCTGGAGAGCTTGCAGAGCACTGGGGAAAAGCAGGCAGAGAATTCTCTGCTAGCACCTTCTCTGTGCCTGGGAAGCAGAAGTCTTCACATTGCTTCGCAGAATCGCTTTTGTGCAGAAAACAGTAACACTTGTTCAGAACGAAAGAAAGCACAGAGCCCCAGATTTTATGTTGTCCTGGAGAGCTTGCAGAGCACTGGGGAAAAGCAGGCAGAGAATTCCCTGCTAGAACCTTCTCTGTGCCTGGGAAGCAGAAGTGTTCACATTGCTTCGCAGAATCGCTTTTGTGCAGAAAACAGTAACACTTGTTCAGAACGAAAGAAAGCACAGAGCCCCAGATTTTATGTTGTCCTGGAGAGCTTGCAGAGCACTGGGGAAAGGCAGGCAGAGAATTCCCTGCTAGCACCTTCTCTGTGCCTGTTCACATTGCTTCGCAGAATCGCTTTTGTGCAGAAAACAGTAACACTTGTTCAGAACGAAAAGAAAGCACAGAGCCCCAGATTTTATGTTGTCCTGGAGAGCTTGCAGAGCACTGGGGAAAGGCAGGCAGAGAATTCCCTGCTAGCACGTTCTCTGTGCCTGGGAAACAGAAGTGTTCCCATTGCTTCGCAGAATCGCTTTTGTGCAGAAAACAGTAACACTTGTTCAGAACGAAAGAAAGCACAGAGCCCCAGATTTTATGTTGTCCTGGAGAGCTTGCAGAGCACTGGGGAAAGGCAGGCAGAGAATTCCCTGCTAGCACCTTCTCTGTGCCTGGGAAGCAGAAGTGTTCACATTGCTTCGCAGAATCGCTTTTGTGCAGAAAACAGTAACACTTGTTCAGAACGAAAGAAAGCACAGAGCCCCAGATTTTATGTTGTCCTGGAGAGCTTGCAGAGCACTGGGGAAAAGCAGGCAGAGAATTCCCTGCTAGCACCTTCTCTGTGCCTGGGAAGCAGAAGTGTTCCCATTGCTTCGCAGAATCGCTTTTGTGCAGAAAACAGTAACACTTGTTCAGAACGAAAGAAAGCACAGAGCCCCAGATTTTATGTTGTCCTGGAGAGCTTGCACAGCACTGGGGAAAGGCACGTAGAGAATTCTCTGCTAGCACCTTCTCTGTGCCTGGGAAACAGAAGTGTTCCCATTGCTTCGCAGAATCGCTTTTGTGCAGAAAACAGTAACACTTGTTCAGAACGAAAGAAAGCACAGAGCCCCAGATTTTATGTTGTCCTGGAGAGCTTGCAGAGCACTGGGGAAAAGCAGGCAGAGAATTCTCTGCTAGCACCTTCTCTGTGCCTGGGAAGCAGAAGTCTTCACATTGCTTCGCAGAATCGCTTTTGTGCAGAAAACAGTAACACTTGTTCAGAACGAAAGAAAGCACAGAGCCCCAGATTTTATGTTGTCCTGGAGAGCTTGCAGAGCACTGGGGAAAAGCAGGCAGAGAATTCCCTGCTAGCACGTTCTCTGTGCCTGGGAAGCAGAAGTGTTCACATTGCTTCGCAGAATCGCTTTTGTGCAGAAAACAGTAACACTTGTTCAGAACGAAAGAAAGCACAGAGCCCCAGATTTTATGTTGTCCTGGAGAGCTTGCAGAGCACTGGGGAAAGGCAGGCAGAGAATTCCCTGCTAGCACCTTCTCTGTGCCTGGGAAGCAGAAGTGTTCACATTGCTTCGCAGAATCGCTTTTGTGCAGAAAACAGTAACACTTGTTCAGAACGAAAGAAAGCACAGAGCCCCAGATTTTATGTTGTCCTGGAGAGCTTGCAGAGCACTGGGGAAAGGCAGGCAGAGAATTCCCTGCTAGCACCTTCTCTGTGCCTGGGAAGCAGAAGTCTTCACATTGCTTCGCAGAATCGCTTTTGTGCAGAAAACAGTAACACTTGTTCAGAACGAAAGAAAGCACAGAGCCCCAGATTTTATGTTGTCCTGGAGAGCTTGCAGAGCACTGGGGAAAGGCAGGCAGAGAATTCCCTGCTAGCACCTTCTCTGTGCCTGGGAAGCAGAAGTCTTCACATTGCTTCGCAGAATCGCTTTTGTGCAGAAAACAGTAACACTTGTTCAGAACGAAAGAAAGCACAGAGCCCCAGATTTTATGTTGTACTGGAGAGCTTGCAGAGCACTGGGGAAAAGCAGGCAGAGAATTCCCTGCTAGGACCTTCTCTGTGCCTGGGAAGCAGAAGTGTTCACATTGCTTCGCAGAATCGCTTTTGTGCAGAAAACAGTAACACTTGTTCAGAACGAAAGAAAGCACAGAGCCCCAGATTTTATGTTGTCCTGGAGAGCTTGCAGAGCACTGGGGAAAAGCAGGCAGAGAATTCCCTGCTAGCACCTTCTCTGTGCCTGGGAAACAGAAGTGTTCCCATTGCTTCGCAGAATCGCTTTTGTGCAGAAAACAGTAACACTTGTTCAGAACGAAAGAAAGCACAGAGCCCCAGATTTTATGTTGTCCTGGAGAGCTTGCACAGCACTGGGGAAAGGCACGTAGAGAATTCTCTGCTAGCACCTTCTCTGTGCCTGGGAAGCAGAAGTCTTCACATTGCTTCGCAGAATCGCTTTTGTGCAGAAAACAGTAACACTTGTTCAGAACGAAAGAAAGCACAGAGCCCCAGATTTTATGTTGTCCTGGAGAGCTTGCAGAGCACTGGGGAAAGGCAGGCAGAGAATTCCCTGCTAGCACCTTCTCTGTGCCTGGGAAGCAGAAGTCTTCACATTGCTTCGCAGAATCGCTTTTGTGCAGAAAACAGTAACACTTGTTCAGAACGAAAGAAAGCACAGAGCCCCAGATTTTATGTTGTCCTGGAGAGCTTGCAGAGCACTGGGGAAAGGCAGGCAGAGAATTCCCTGCTAGCACCTTCTCTGTGCCTGGGAAGCAGAAGTCTTCACATTGCTTCGCAGAATCGCTTTTGTGCAGAAAACAGTAACACTTGTTCAGAACGAAAGAAAGCACAGAGCCCCAGATTTTATGTTGTCCTGGAGAGCTTGCAGAGCACTGGGGAAAGGCAGGCAGAGAATTCCCTGCTAGCACCTTCTCTGTGCCTGGGAAGCAGAAGTCTTCACATTGCTTCGCAGAATCGCTTTTGTGCAGAAAACAGTAACACTTGTTCAGAACGAAAGAAAGCACAGAGCCCCAGATTTTATGTTGTACTGGAGAGCTTGCAGAGCACTGGGGAAAAGCAGGCAGAGAATTCCCTGCTAGCACCTTCTCTGTGCCTGGGAAGCAGAAGTCTTCACATTGCTTCGCAGAATCGCTTTTGTGCAGAAAACAGTAACACTTGTTCAGAACGAAAGAAAGCACAGAGCCCCAGATTTTATGTTGTCCTGGAGAGCTTGCAGAGCACTGGGGAAAGGCAGGCAGAGAATTCCCTGCTAGCACCTTCTCTGTGCCTGGGAAGCAGAAGTCTTCACATTGCTTCGCAGAATCGCTTTTGTGCAGAAAACAGTAACACTTGTTCAGAACGAAAGAAAGCACAGAGCCCCAGATTTTATGTTGTACTGGAGAGCTTGCAGAGCACTGGGGAAAAGCAGGCAGAGAATTCCCTGCTAGGACCTTCTCTGTGCCTGGGAAGCAGAAGTGTTCACATTGCTTCGCAGAATCGCTTTTGTGCAGAAAACAGTAACACTTGTTCAGAACGAAAGAAAGCACAGAGCCCCAGATTTTATGTTGTCCTGGAGAGCTTGCACAGCACTGGGGAAAAGCAGGCAGAGAATTCCCTGCTAGCACCTTCTCTGTGCCTGGGAAACAGAAGTGTTCCCATTGCTTCGCAGAATCGCTTTTGTGCAGAAAACAGTAACACTTGTTCAGAACGAAAGAAAGCACAGAGCCCCAGATTTTATGTTGTCCTGGAGAGCTTGCACAGCACTGGGGAAAGGCACGTAGAGAATTCTCTGCTAGCACCTTCTCTGTGCCTGGGAAGCAGAAGTCTTCACATTGCTTCGCAGAATCGCTTTTGTGCAGAAAACAGTAACACTTGTTCAGAACGAAAGAAAGCACAGAGCCCCAGATTTTATGTTGTCCTGGAGAGCTTGCAGAGCACTGGGGAAAAGCAGGCAGAGAATTCCCTGCTAGCACGTTCTCTGTGCCTGGGAAGCAGAAGTGTTCACATTGCTTCGCAGAATCGCTTTTGTGCAGAAAACAGTAACACTTGTTCAGAACGAAAGAAAGCACAGAGCCCCAGATTTTATGTTGTCCTGGAGAGCTTGCAGAGCACTGGGGAAAGGCAGGCAGAGAATTCCCTGCTAGCACCTTCTCTGTGCCTGGGAAGCAGAAGTCTTCACATTGCTTCGCAGAATCGCTTTTGTGCAGAAAACAGTAACACTTGTTCAGAACGAAAGAAAGCACAGAGCCCCAGATTTTATGTTGTTCTGGAGAGCTTGCAGAGCACTGGGGAAAAGCAGGCAGAGATTTCCCTGCTAGCACGTTCTCTGTGCCTGGGAAGCAGAAGTGTTCAGATTGCTTCGCAGAATCGCTTTTGTGCAGAAAACAGTAACACTTGTTCAGAACGAAAGAAAGCACAGAGCCCCAGATTTTATGTTGTCCTGGAGAGCTTGCAGAGCACTGGGGAAAGGCAGGCAGAGAATTCCCTGCTAGCACCTTCTCTGTGCCTGGGAAGCAGAAGTCTTCACATTGCTTCGCAGAATCGCTTTTGTGCAGAAAACAGTAACACTTGTTCAGAACGAAAGAAAGCACAGAGCCCCAGATTTTATGTTGTCCTGGAGAGCTTGCAGAGTACTGGGGAAAGGCAGGCAGAGAATTCCCTGCTAGCACCTTCTCTGTGCCTGGGAAACAGAAGTGTTCCCATTGCTTCGCAGAATCGCTTTTGTGCAGAAAACAGTAACACTTGTTCAGAACGAAAGAAAGCACAGAGCCCCAGATTTTATGTTGTCCTCGAGAGCTTGCAGAGCACTGGGGAAAGGCAGGCAGAGAATTCCCTGCTAGCACCTTCTCTGTGCCTGGGAAACAGAAGTGTTCACATTGCTTCGCAGAATCGCTTTTGTGCAGAAAACAGTAACACTTGTTCAGAACGAAAGAAAGCACAGAGCCCCAGATTTTATGTTGTCCTGGAGAGCTAGCAGAGCACTGGGGAAAAGCAGGCAGAGAATTCCCTGCTAGCACCTTCTCTGTTCCTGGGAAGCAGAAGTGTTCACATTGCTTCGCAGAATCGCTTTTGTGCAGAAAACAGTAACACTTGTTCAGAACGAAAGAAAGCACAGAGCCCCAGATTTTATGTTGTCCTTGAGAGCTTGCAGAGCACTGGGGAAAAGCAGGCAGAGAATTCCCTGCTAGCACCTTCTCTGTGCCTGGGAAGCAGAAGTCTTCACATTGCTTCGCAGAATCGCTTTTGTGCAGAAAACAGTAACACTTGTTCAGAACGAAAGAAAGCACAGAGCCCCAGATTTTATGTTGTCCTGGAGAGCTTGCAGAGTACTGGGGAAAGGCAGGCAGAGAATTCCCTGCTAGCATCTTCTCTGTGCCTGGGAAACAGAAGTGTTCACATTGCTTCGCAGAATCGCTTTTGTGCAGAAAACAGTAACACTTGTTCAGAACGAAAGAAAGCACAGAGCCCCAGATTTTATGTTGTTCTGGAGAGCTTGCAGAGCACTGGGGAAAAGCAGGCAGAGATTTCCCTGCTAGCACGTTCTCTGTGCCTGGGAAGCAGAAGTCTTCACATTGCTTCGCAGAATCGCTTTTGTGCAGAAAACAGTAACAGTTGTTCAGAACGAAAGAAAGCACAGAGCCCCAGATTTTATGTTGTCCTGGAGAGCTTGCAGAGCACTGGGGAAAGGCAGGCAGAGAATTCCCTGCTAGCACCTTCTCTGTGCCTGGGAAGCAGAAGTCTTCACATTGCTTCGCAGAATCGCTTTTCTGCAGAAAACAGTAACACTTGTTCAGAACGAAAGAAAGCACAGAGCCCCAGATTTTATGTTGTCCTGGAGAGCTTGCAGAGCACTGGGGAAAGGCAGGCAGAGAATTCCCTGCTAGCACCTTCTCTGTGCCTGGGAAGCAGAAGTCTTCACATTGCTTCGCAGAATCGCTTTTGTGCAGAAAACAGTAACACTTGTTCAGAACGAAAGAAAGCACAGAGCCCCAGATTTTATGTTGTCCTGGAGAGCTTGCACAGCACTGGGGAAAAGCAGGCAAGGAATTCCCTGCTAGCACCTTCTCTGTGCCTGGGAAGCAGAAGTGTTCACATTGCTTCGCAGAATCGCTTTTGTGCAGAAAACAGTAACACTTGTTCAGAACGAAAGAAAGCACAGAGCCCCAGATTTTATGTTGTCCTGGAGAGCTTGCACAGCACTGGGGAAAAGCAGGCAGAGAATTCCCTGCTAGCACCTTCTCTGTGCCTGGGAAACAGAAGTGTTCCCATTGCTTCGCAGAATCGCTTTTGTGCAGAAAACAGTAACACTTGTTCAGAACGAAAGAAAGCACAGAGCCCCAGATTTTATGTTGTCCTGGAGAGCTTGCAGAGTACTGGGGAAAGGCAGGCAGAGAATTCCCTGCTAGCACCTTCTCTGTGCCTGGGAAACAGAAGTGTTCACATTGCTTCGCAGAATCGCTTTTGTGCAGAAAACAGTAACACTTGTTCAGAACGAAAGAAAGCACAGAGCCCCAGATTTTATGTTGTCCTGGAGAGCTTGCAGAGCACTGGGGAAAAGCAGGCAGAGAATTCTCTGCTAGCACCTTCTCTGTGCCTGGGAAGCAGAAGTCTTCACATTGCTTCGCAGAATCGCTTTTGTGCAGAAAACAGTAACACTTGTTCAGAACGAAAGAAAGCACAGAGCCCCAGATTTTATGTTGTCCTCGAGAGCTTGCAGAGCACTGGGGAAAGGCAGGCAGAGAATTCCCTGCTAGCACCTTCTCTGTGCCTGTTCACATTGCTTCGCAGAATCGCTTTTGTGCAGAAAACAATAACACTTGTTCAGAAGGAAAGAAAGCACAGAGCCCCAGATTTTATGTTGTCCTGGAGAGCTTGCAGAGCACTGGGGAAAAGCAGGCAGAGATTTCCCTGCTAGCACGTTCTCTGTGCCTGGGAAGCAGAAGTGTTCAGATTGCTTCGCAGAATCGCTTTTGTGCAGAAAACAGTAACACTTGTTCAGAACGAAAGAAAGCACAGAGCCCCAGATTTGCTGTTGTCCTGGAGAGCTTGCAGAGCACTGGGGAAAGGCAGGCAGAGAATTCCCTGCTAGCACCTTCTCTGTGCCTGGGAAGCAGAAGTGTTCACATTGCTTCGCAGAATCGCTTTTGTGCAGAAAACAGTAACAGTTGTTCAGAACGAAAGAAAGCACAGAGCCCCAGATTTTATGTTGTCCTGGAGAGCTTGCAGAGCACTGGGGAAAGGCAGGCAGAGAATTCCCTGCTAGCACCTTCTCTGTGCCTGGGAAGCAGAAGTGTTCACATTGCTTCGCAGAATCGCTTTTGTGCAGAAAACAGTAACACTTGTTCAGAACGAAAGAAAGCACAGAGCCCCAGATTTTATGTTGTCCTGGAGAGCTTGCAGAGTACTGGGGAAAGGCAGGCAGAGAATTCCCTGCTAGCATCTTCTCTGTGCCTGGGAAACAGAAGTGTTCACATTGCTTCGCAGAATCGCTTTTGTGCAGAAAACAGTAACACTTGTTCAGAACGAAAGAAAGCACAGAGCCCCAGATTTTATGTTGTTCTGGAGAGCTTGCAGAGCACTGGGGAAAAGCAGGCAGAGATTTCCCTGCTAGCACATTCTCTGTGCCTGGGAAGCAGAAGTCTTCACATTGCTTCGCAGAATCGCTTTTGTGCAGAAAACAGTAACAGTTGTTCAGAACGAAAGAAAGCACAGAGCCCCAGATTTTATGTTGTCCTGGAGAGCTTGCAGAGCACTGGGGAAAGGCAGGCAGAGAATTCCCTGCTAGCACCTTCTCTGTGCCTGGGAAGCAGAAGTCTTCACATTGCTTCGCAGAATCGCTTTTCTGCAGAAAACAGTAACACTTGTTCAGAACGAAAGAAAGCACAGAGCCCCAGATTTTATGTTGTCCTGGAGAGCTTGCAGAGCACTGGGGAAAGGCAGGCAGAGAATTCCCTGCTAGCACCTTCTCTGTGCCTGGGAAGCAGAAGTCTTCACATTGCTTCGCAGAATCGCTTTTGTGCAGAAAACAGTAACACTTGTTCAGAACGAAAGAAAGCACAGAGCCCCAGATTTTATGTTGTCCTGGAGAGCTTGCAGAGCACTGGGGAAAAGCAGGCAAGGAATTCCCTGCTAGCACCTTCTCTGTGCCTGGGAAGCAGAAGTGTTCACATTGCTTCGCAGAATCGCTTTTGTGCAGAAAACAGTAACACTTGTTCAGAACGAAAGAAAGCACAGAGCCCCAGATTTTATGTTGTCCTGGAGAGCTTGCACAGCACTGGGGAAAAGCAGGCAGAGAATTCCCTGCTAGCACCTTCTCTGTGCCTGGGAAACAGAAGTGTTCCCATTGCTTCGCAGAATCGCTTTTGTGCAGAAAACAGTAACACTTGTTCAGAACGAAAGAAAGCACAGAGCCCCAGATTTTATGTTGTCCTGGAGAGCTTGCAGAGTACTGGGGAAAGGCAGGCAGAGAATTCCCTGCTAGCACCTTCTCTGTGCCTGGGAAACAGAAGTGTTCACATTGCTTCGCAGAATCGCTTTTGTGCAGAAAACAGTAACACTTGTTCAGAACGAAAGAAAGCACAGAGCCCCAGATTTTATGTTGTCCTGGAGAGCTTGCAGAGCACTGGGGAAAAGCAGGCAGAGAATTCTCTGCTAGCACCTTCTCTGTGCCTGGGAAGCAGAAGTCTTCACATTGCTTCGCAGAATCGCTTTTGTGCAGAAAACAGTAACACTTGTTCAGAACGAAAGAAAGCACAGAGCCCCAGATTTTATGTTGTCCTCGAGAGCTTGCAGAGCACTGGGGAAAGGCAGGCAGAGAATTCCCTGCTAGCACCTTCTCTGTGCCTGTTCACATTGCTTCGCAGAATCGCTTTTGTGCAGAAAACAATAACACTTGTTCAGAAGGAAAGAAAGCACAGAGCCCCAGATTTTATGTTGTCCTGGAGAGCTTGCAGAGCACTGGGGAAAAGCAGGCAGAGATTTCCCTGCTAGCACGTTCTCTGTGCCTGGGAAGCAGAAGTCTTCACATTGCTTCGCAGAATCGCTTTTGTGCAGAAAACAGTAACACTTGTTCAGAACGAAAGAAAGCACAGAGCCCCAGATTTGCTGTTGTCCTGGAGAGCTTGCAGAGCACTGGGGAAAGGCAGGCAGAGAATTCCCTGCTAGCACCTTCTCTGTGCCTGGGAAGCAGAAGTGTTCACATTGCTTCGCAGAATCGCTTTTGTGCAGAAAACAGTAACACTTGTTCAGAACGAAAGAAAGCACAGAGCCCCAGATTTTATGTTGTCCTGGAGAGCTTGCAGAGCACTGGGGAAAGGCAGGCAGAGAATTCCCTGCTAGCACCTTCTCTGTGCCTGGGAAGCAGAAGTGTTCACATTGCTTCGCAGAATCGCTTTTGTGCAGAAAACAGTAACACTTGTTCAGAACGAAAGAAAGCACAGAGCCCCAGATTTTATGTTGTCCTGGAGAGCTAGCAGAGCACTGGGGAAAAGCAGGCAGAGAATTCCCTGCTAGCACCTTCTCTGTTCCTGGGAAGCAGAAGTGTTCCCATTGCTTCGCAGAATCGCTTTTGTGCAGAAAACAGTAACACTTGTTCAGAACGAAAGAAAGCACAGAGCCCCAGATTTTATGTTGTCCTGGAGAGCTTGCAGAGCACTGGGGAAAGGCAGGCAGAGAATTCCCTGCTAGCACCTTCTCTGTGCCTGGGAAGCAGAAGTGTTCCCATTGCTTCGCAGAATCGCTTTTGTGCAGAAAACAGTAACACTTGTTCAGAACGAAAGAAAGCACAGAGCCCCAGATTTTATGTTGTTCTGGAGAGCTTGCAGAGCACTGGGGAAAAGCAGGCAGAGATTTCCCTGCTAGCACGTTCTCTGTGCCTGGGAAGCAGAAGTGTTCACATTGCTTCGCAGAATCGCTTTTGTGCAGAAAACAGTAACACTTGTTCAGAACGAAAGAAAGCACAGAGCCCCAGATTTTATGTTGTCCTGGAGAGCTTGCAGAGCACTGGGGAAAGGCAGGCAGAGAATTCCCTGCTAGCACCTTCTCTGTGCCTGGGAAGCAGAAGTGTTCACATTGCTTCGCAGAATCGCTTTTGTGCAGAAAACAGTAACACTTGTTCAGAACGAAAGAAAGCACAGAGCCCCAGATTTTATGTTGTCCTGGAGAGCTTGCAGAGCACTGGGGAAAGGCAGGCAGAGAATTCCCTGCTAGCACCTTTTCTGTGCCTGGGAAGCAGAAGTCTTCACATTGCTTCGCAGAATCGCTTTTGTGCAGAAAACAGTAACACTTGTTCAGAACGAAAGAAAGCACAGAGCCCCAGATTTTATGTTGTCCTCGAGAGCTTGCAGAGCACTGGGGAAAGGCAGGCAGAGAATTCCCTGCTAGCACCTTCTCTGTGCCTGGGAAGCAGAAGTGTTCACATTGCTTCGCAGAATCGCTTTTGTGCAGAAAACAGTAACACTTGTTCAGAACGAAAGAAAGCACAGAGCCCCAGATTTTATGTTGTCCTGGAGAGCTTGCAGAGCACTGGGGAAAAGCAGGCAGAGAATTCCCTGCTAGCACCTTCTCTGTGCCTGGGAAGCAGAAGTGTTCCCATTGCTTCGCAGAATCGCTTTTGTGCAGAAAACAGTAACACTTGTTCAGAACGAAAGAAAGCACAGAGCCCCAGATTTTATGTTGTCCTGGAGAGCTTGCAGAGCACTGGGGAAAGGCAGGCAGAGAATTCCCTGCTAGCACCTTCTCTGTGCCTGTTCACATTGCTTCGCAGAATCGCTTTTGTGCAGAAAACAGTAACACTTGTTCAGAACGAAAAGAAAGCACAGAGCCCCAGATTTTATGTTGTCCTGGAGAGCTTGCAGAGCACTGGGGAAAGGCAGGCAGAGAATTCCCTGCTAGCACGTTCTCTGTGCCTGGGAAACAGAAGTGTTCCCATTGCTTCGCAGAATCGCTTTTGTGCAGAAAACAGTAACACTTGTTCAGAACGAAAGAAAGCACAGAGCCCCAGATTTTATGTTGTCCTGGAGAGCTTGCAGAGCACTGGGGAAAGGCAGGCAGAGAATTCCCTGCTAGCACCTTCTCTGTGCCTGGGAAGCAGAAGTGTTCACATTGCTTCGCAGAATCGCTTTTGTGCAGAAAACAGTAACACTTGTTCAGAACGAAAGAAAGCACAGAGCCCCAGATTTTATGTTGTCCTGGAGAGCTTGCAGAGCACTGGGGAAAAGCAGGCAGAGAATTCCCTGCTAGCACCTTCTCTGTGCCTGGGAAGCAGAAGTGTTCCCATTGCTTCGCAGAATCGCTTTTGTGCAGAAAACAGTAACACTTGTTCAGAACGAAAGAAAGCACAGAGCCCCAGATTTTATGTTGTCCTGGAGAGCTTGCACAGCACTGGGGAAAGGCACGTAGAGAATTCTCTGCTAGCACCTTCTCTGTGCCTGGGAAACAGAAGTGTTCACATTGCTTCGCAGAATCGCTTTTGTGCAGAAAACAGTAACACTTGTTCAGAACGAAAGAAAGCACAGAGCCCCAGATTTTATGTTGTCCTGGAGAGCTTGCAGAGCACTGGGGAAAAGCAGGCAGAGAATTCTCTGCTAGCACCTTCTCTGTGCCTGGGAAGCAGAAGTGTTCCCATTGCTTCGCAGAATCGCTTTTGTGCAGAAAACAGTAACACTTGTTCAGAACGAAAGAAAGCACAGAGCCCCAGATTTTATGTTGTCCTGGAGAGCTTGCAGAGCACTGGGGAAAGGCAGGCAGAGAATTCCCTGCTAGCACCTTCTCTGTGCCTGGGAAGCAGAAGTGTTCACATTGCTTCGCAGAATCGCTTTTGTGCAGAAAACAGTAACACTTGTTCAGAACGAAAGAAAGCACAGAGCCCCAGATTTTATGTTGTCCTGGAGAGCTTGCAGAGCACTGGGGAAAGGCAGGCAGAGAATTCCCTGCTAGCACCTTCTCTGTGCCTGGGAAGCAGAAGTCTTCACATTGCTTCGCAGAATCGCTTTTGTGCAGAAAACAGTAACACTTGTTCAGAACGAAAGAAAGCACAGAGCCCCAGATTTTATGTTGTCCTGGAGAGCTTGCAGAGCACTGGGGAAAGGCAGGCAGAGAATTCCCTGCTAGCACCTTCTCTGTGCCTGGGAAGCAGAAGTCTTCACATTGCTTCGCAGAATCGCTTTTGTGCAGAAAACAGTAACACTTGTTCAGAACGAAAGAAAGCACAGAGCCCCAGATTTTATGTTGTACTGGAGAGCTTGCAGAGCACTGGGGAAAAGCAGGCAGAGAATTCCCTGCTAGGACCTTCTCTGTGCCTGGGAAGCAGAAGTGTTCACATTGCTTCGCAGAATCGCTTTTGTGCAGAAAACAGTAACACTTGTTCAGAACGAAAGAAAGCACAGAGCCCCAGATTTTATGTTGTCCTGGAGAGCTTGCAGAGCACTGGGGAAAAGCAGGCAGAGAATTCCCTGCTAGCACCTTCTCTGTGCCTGGGAAACAGAAGTGTTCCCATTGCTTCGCAGAATCGCTTTTGTGCAGAAAACAGTAACACTTGTTCAGAACGAAAGAAAGCACAGAGCCCCAGATTTGCTGTTGTCCTGGAGAGCTTGCACAGCACTGGGGAAAGGCACGTAGAGAATTCTCTGCTAGCACCTTCTCCATGCCTGGGAAGCAGAAGTCTTCACATTGCTTCGCAGAATCGCTTTTGTGCAGAAAACAGTAACACTTGTTCAGAACGAAAGAAAGCACAGAGCCCCAGATTTTATGTTGTCCTGGAGAGCTTGCAGAGCACTGGGGAAAAGCAGGCAGAGAATTCCCTGCTAGCACGTTCTCTGTGCCTGGGAAGCAGAAGTGTTCACATTGCTTCGCAGAATCGCTTTTGTGCAGAAAACAGTAACACTTGTTCAGAACGAAAGAAAGCACAGAGCCCCAGATTTTATGTTGTCCTGGAGAGCTTGCAGAGCACTGGGGAAAGGCAGGCAGAGATTTCCCTGCTAGCACGTTCTCTGTGCCTGGGAAGCAGAAGTGTTCACATTGCTTCGCAGAATCGCTTTTGTGCAGAAAACAGTAACACTTGTTCAGAACGAAAGAAAGCACAGAGCCCCAGATTTTATGTTGTCCTGGAGAGCTTGCAGAGCACTGGGGAAAGGCAGGCAGAGAATTCCCTGCTAGCACCTTCTCTGTGCCTGGGAAGCAGAAGTCTTCACATTGCTTCGCAGAATCGCTTTTGTGCAGAAAACAGTAACACTTGTTCAGAACGAAAGAAAGCACAGAGCCCCAGATTTTATGTTGTCCTGGAGAGCTTGCAGAGCACTGGGGAAAGGCAGGCAGAGAATTCCCTGCTAGCACCTTCTCTGTGCCTGGGAAGCAGAAGTGTTCACATTGCTTCGCAGAATCGCTTTTGTGCAGAAAACAGTAACACTTGTTCAGAACGAAAGAAAGCACAGAGCCCCAGATTTTATGTTGTCCTGGAGAGCTTGCAGAGCACTGGGGAAAAGCAGGCAGAGAATTCCCTGCTAGCACCTTCTCTGTGCCTGGGAAGCAGAAGTCTTCACATTGCTTCGCAGAATCGCTTTTGTGCAGAAAACAGTAACACTTGTTCAGAACGAAAGAAAGCACAGAGCCCCAGATTTTATGTTGTCCTGGAGAGCTTGCAGAGCACTGGGGAAAGGCAGGCAGAGAATTCCCTGCTAGCACCTTCTCTGTGCCTGGGAAGCAGAAGTCTTCACATTGCTTCGCAGAATCGCTTTTGTGCAGAAAACAGTAACACTTGTTCAGAACGAAAGAAAGCACAGAGCCCCAGATTTTATGTTGTACTGGAGAGCTTGCAGAGCACTGGGGAAAAGCAGGCAGAGAATTCCCTGCTAGGACCTTCTCTGTGCCTGGGAAGCAGAAGTGTTCACATTGCTTCGCAGAATCGCTTTTGTGCAGAAAACAGTAACACTTGTTCAGAACGAAAGAAAGCACAGAGCCCCAGATTTTATGTTGTCCTGGAGAGCTTGCAGAGCACTGGGGAAAAGCAGGCAGAGAATTCCCTGCTAGCACCTTCTCTGTGCCTGGGAAACAGAAGTGTTCCCATTGCTTCGCAGAATCGCTTTTGTGCAGAAAACAGTAACACTTGTTCAGAACGAAAGAAAGCACAGAGCCCCAGATTTTATGTTGTCCTGGAGAGCTTGCACAGCACTGGGGAAAGGCACGTAGAGAATTCTCTGCTAGCACCTTCTCTGTGCCTGGGAAGCAGAAGTCTTCACATTGCTTCGCAGAATCGCTTTTGTGCAGAAAACAGTAACACTTGTTCAGAACGAAAGAAAGCACAGAGCCCCAGATTTTATGTTGTCCTGGAGAGCTTGCAGAGCACTGGGGAAAAGCAGGCAGAGAATTCCCTGCTAGCACGTTCTCTGTGCCTGGGAAGCAGAAGTGTTCACATTGCTTCGCAGAATCGCTTTTGTGCAGAAAACAGTAACACTTGTTCAGAACGAAAGAAAGCACAGAGCCCCAGATTTTATGTTGTCCTGGAGAGCTTGCAGAGCACTGGGGAAAGGCAGGCAGAGAATTCCCTGCTAGCACCTTCTCTGTGCCTGGGAAGCAGAAGTGTTCACATTGCTTCGCAGAATCGCTTTTGTGCAGAAAACAGTAACACTTGTTCAGAACGAAAGAAAGCACAGAGCCCCAGATTTTATGTTGTTCTGGAGAGCTTGCAGAGCACTGGGGAAAAGCAGGCAGAGATTTCCCTGCTAGCACGTTCTCTGTGCCTGGGAAGCAGAAGTGTTCAGATTGCTTCGCAGAATCGCTTTTGTGCAGAAAACAGTAACACTTGTTCAGAACGAAAGAAAGCACAGAGCCCCAGATTTTATGTTGTCCTGGAGAGCTTGCAGAGCACTGGGGAAAGGCAGGCAGAGAATTCCCTGCTAGCACCTTCTCTGTGCCTGGGAAGCAGAAGTCTTCACATTGCTTCGCAGAATCGCTTTTGTGCAGAAAACAGTAACACTTGTTCAGAACGAAAGAAAGCACAGAGCCCCAGATTTTATGTTGTCCTGGAGAGCTTGCAGAGTACTGGGGAAAGGCAGGCAGAGAATTCCCTGCTAGCACCTTCTCTGTGCCTGGGAAACAGAAGTGTTCACATTGCTTCGCAGAATCGCTTTTGTGCAGAAAACAGTAACACTTGTTCAGAACGAAAGAAAGCACAGAGCCCCAGATTTTATGTTGTCCTGGAGAGCTTGCAGAGCACTGGGGAAAAGCAGGCAGAGAATTCTCTGCTAGCACCTTCTCTGTGCCTGGGAAGCAGAAGTCTTCACATTGCTTCGCAGAATCGCTTTTGTGCAGAAAACAGTAACACTTGTTCAGAACGAAAGAAAGCACAGAGCCCCAGATTTTATGTTGTCCTCGAGAGCTTGCAGAGCACTGGGGAAAGGCAGGCAGAGAATTCCCTGCTAGCACCTTCTCTGTGCCTGTTCACATTGCTTCGCAGAATCGCTTTTGTGCAGAAAACAATAACACTTGTTCAGAAGGAAAGAAAGCACAGAGCCCCAGATTTTATGTTGTCCTGGAGAGCTTGCAGAGCACTGGGGAAAAGCAGGCAGAGATTTCCCTGCTAGCACGTTCTCTGTGCCTGGGAAGCAGAAGTGTTCAGATTGCTTCGCAGAATCGCTTTTGTGCAGAAAACAGTAACACTTGTTCAGAACGAAAGAAAGCACAGAGCCCCAGATTTTATGTTGTCCTGGAGAGCTTGCAGAGCACTGGGGAAAGGCAGGCAGAGAATTCCCTGCTAGCACCTTCTCTGTGCCTGGGAAGCAGAAGTCTTCACATTGCTTCGCAGAATCGCTTTTGTGCAGAAAACAGTAACACTTGTTCAGAACGAAAGAAAGCACAGAGCCCCAGATTTTATGTTGTACTGGAGAGCTTGCAGAGCACTGGGGAAAAGCAGGCAGAGAATTCCCTGCTAGCACCTTCTCTGTTCCTGGGAAGCAGAAGTGTTCCCATTGCTTCGCAGAATCGCTTTTGTGCAGAAAACAGTAACACTTGTTCAGAACGAAAGAAAGCACAGAGCCCCAGATTTTATGTTGTCCTTGAGAGCTTGCAGAGCACTGGGGAAAAGCAGGCAGAGAATTCCCTGCTAGCACCTTCTCTGTGCCTGGGAAGCAGAAGTCTTCACATTGCTTCGCAGAATCGCTTTTGTGCAGAAAACAGTAACACTTGTTCAGAACGAAAGAAAGCACAGAGCCCCAGATTTTATGTTGTCCTGGAGAGCTTGCAGAGTACTGGGGAAAGGCAGGCAGAGAATTCCCTGCTAGCACCTTCTCTGTGCCTGGGAAACAGAAGTGTTCACATTGCTTCGCAGAATCGCTTTTGTGCAGAAAACAGTAACACTTGTTCAGAACGAAAGAAAGCACAGAGCCCCAGATTTTATGTTGTCCTGGAGAGCTTGCAGAGCACTGGGGAAAAGCAGGCAGAGAATTCTCTGCTAGCACCTTCTCTGTGCCTGGGAAGCAGAAGTCTTCACATTGCTTCGCAGAATCGCTTTTGTGCAGAAAACAGTAACACTTGTTCAGAACGAAAGAAAGCACAGAGCCCCAGATTTTATGTTGTCCTCGAGAGCTTGCAGAGCACTGGGGAAAGGCAGGCAGAGAATTCCCTGCTAGCACCTTCTCTGTGCCTGTTCACATTGCTTCGCAGAATCGCTTTTGTGCAGAAAACAATAACACTTGTTCAGAAGGAAAGAAAGCACAGAGCCCCAGATTTTATGTTGTCCTGGAGAGCTTGCAGAGCACTGGGGAAAAGCAGGCAGAGATTTCCCTGCTAGCACGTTCTCTGTGCCTGGGAAGCAGAAGTGTTCAGATTGCTTCGCAGAATCGCTTTTGTGCAGAAAACAGTAACACTTGTTCAGAACGAAAGAAAGCACAGAGCCCCAGATTTTATGTTGTCCTGGAGAGCTTGCAGAGCACTGGGGAAAGGCAGGCAGAGAATTCCCTGCTAGCACCTTCTCTGTGCCTGGGAAGCAGAAGTGTTCACATTGCTTCGCAGAATCGCTTTTGTGCAGAAAACAGTAACACTTGTTCAGAACGAAAGAAAGCACAGAGCCCCAGATTTTATGTTGTCCTGGAGAGCTAGCAGAGCACTGGGGAAAAGCAGGCAGAGAATTCCCTGCTAGCACCTTCTCTGTTCCTGGGAAGCAGAAGTGTTCCCATTGCTTCGCAGAATCGCTTTTGTGCAGAAAACAGTAACACTTGTTCAGAACGAAAGAAAGCACAGAGCCCCAGATTTTATGTTGTCCTTGAGAGCTTGCAGAGCACTGGGGAAAAGCAGGCAGAGAATTCCCTGCTAGCACCTTCTCTGTGCCTGGGAAGCAGAAGTCTTCACATTGCTTCGCAGAATCGCTTTTGTGCAGAAAACAGTAACACTTGTTCAGAACGAAAGAAAGCACAGAGCCCCAGATTTTATGTTGTCCTGGAGAGCTTGCAGAGTACTGGGGAAAGGCAGGCAGAGAATTCCCTGCTAGCATCTTCTCTGTGCCTGGGAAACAGAAGTGTTCACATTGCTTCGCAGAATCGCTTTTGTGCAGAAAACAGTAACACTTGTTCAGAACGAAAGAAAGCACAGAGCCCCAGATTTTATGTTGTTCTGGAGAGCTTGCAGAGCACTGGGGAAAAGCAGGCAGAGATTTCCCTGCTAGCACGTTCTCTGTGCCTGGGAAGCAGAAGTCTTCACATTGCTTCGCAGAATCGCTTTTGTGCAGAAAACAGTAACACTTGTTCAGAACGAAAGAAAGCACAGAGCCCCAGATTTTATGTTGTCCTGGAGAGCTTGCAGAGCACTGGGGAAAGGCAGGCAGAGAATTCCCTGCTAGCACCTTCTCTGTGCCTGGGAAGCAGAAGTCTTCACATTGCTTGGCAGAATCACTTTTGTGCAGAAAACACTAACACTTGTTCACAACGAAAGAAAGCACAGAGCCCCAGATTTTATGTTGTCCTGGAGAGCTTGCAGAGCACTGGGGAAAGGCAGGCAGAGAATTCCCTGCTAGCACCTTCTCTGCGCCTGGGAAGCAGAAGTGTTCACATTGCTTGGCAGAATCGCTTTTGTGCAGAAAACAGTAACACTTGTTCAGAACGAAAGAAAGCACAGAGCCCCAGATTTGCTGTTGTCCTGGAGAGCTTGCAGAGCACTGGGAAAAGGCACGCAGAGAATTCCCTGCTAGCACCTTCTCTGTGCCTGTTCACATTGCTTCGCAGAATCGCTTTTGTGCAGAATACACTAACACTTGTTCAGAACGAAAGAAAGCACAGAGCCCCAGATTTTATGTTGTCCTGGAGAGCTTGCAGAGCACTGGGGAAAGGCAGGCAGAGAATTCCCTGCTAGCACCTTCTCTGTGCCTGTTCACATTGCTTCGCAGAATCGCTTTTGTGCAGAAAACAATAACACTTGTTCAGAAGGAAAGAAAGCACAGAGCCCCAGATTTTATGTTGTCCTGGAGATCTTGCAGAGCACTGGGGAAAAGCAGGCAGAGATTTCCCTGCTAGCACGTTCTCTGTGCCTGGGAATCAGAAGTGTTCAGATTGCTTCGCAGAATCGCTTTTGTGCAGAAAACAGTAACACTTGTTCAGAACGAAAGAAAGCACAGAGCCCCAGATTTTATGTTGTCCTGGAGAGCTTGCAGAGCACTGGGGAAAGGCAGGCAGAGAATTCCCTGCTAGCACCTTCTCTGTGCCTGGGAAGCAGAAGTCTTCACATTGCTTCGCAGAATCGCTTTTGTGCAGAATACACTAACACTTGTTCAGAACGAAAGAAAGCACAGAGCCCCAGATTTTATGTTGTCCTGGAGAGCTTGCAGAGCACTGGGGAAAGGCAGGCAGAGAATTCCCTGCTAGCACCTTCTCTGCGCCTGGGAAGCAGAAGTGTTCACATTGCTTCGCAGAATCGCTTTTGTGCAGAAAACAGTAACACTTGTTCAGAACGAAAGAAAGCACAGAGCCCCAGATTTGCTGTTGTCCTGGAGAGCTTGCAGAGCACTGGGGAAAGGCAGGCAGAGAATTCCCTGCTAGCACCTTCTCTGTGCCTGGGAAGCAGAAGTGTTCCCATTGCTTCGCAGAATCGCTTTTGTGCAGAAAACACTAACACTTGTACAGAACGAAAGGAAGCACAGAGCCCCAGATTTGCTGTTGTCCTGGAGAGCTTGCAGAGCACTGGGGAAAGGCAGGCAGAGAATTCCCTGCTAGCACCTTCTCTGCGCCTGGGAAGCAGAAGTGTTCCCATTGCTTCGCAGAATCGCTTTTGTGCAGAAAACAGTAACACTTGTTCAGAACGAAAGAAAGCACAGAGCCCCAGATTTTATGTTGTCCTGGAGAGCTTGCAGAGCACTGGGGAAAGGCAGGCAGAGAATTCCCTGCTAGCACCTTCTCTGTGCCTGTTCACATTGCTTCGCAGAATCGCTTTTGTGCAGAATACACTAACACTTGTTCAGAACGAAAGAAAGCACAGAGCCCCAGATCTGCTGTTGTCCTGGAGAGCTTGCAGAGCACTGGGGAAAGGCAGGCAGAGAATTCCCTGCTAGCACCTTCTCTGTGCCTGTTCACATTGCTTGGCAGAATCGCTTTTGTGCAGAAAACAATAACACTTGTTCAGAAGGAAAGAAAGCACAGAGCCCCAGATTTTATGTTGTCCTGGAGATCTTGCAGAGCACTGGGGAAAAGCAGGCAGAGATTTCCCTGCTAGCACGTTCTCTGTGCCTGGGAATCAGAAGTGTTCAGATTGCTTCGCAGAATCGCTTTTGTGCAGAAAACAGTAACACTTGTTCAGAACGAAAGAAAGCACAGAGCCCCAGATTTTATGTTGTCCTGGAGAGCTTGCAGAGCACTGGGGAAAGGCAGGCAGAGAATTCCCTGCTAGCACCTTCTCTGTGCCTGGGAAGCAGAAGTCTTCACATTGCTTCGCAGAATCGCTTTTGTGCAGAAAACAGTAACACTTGTTCAGAACGAAAGAAAGCACAGAGCCCCAGATTTTATGTTGTCCTGGAGAGCTAGCAGAGCACTGGGGAAAGGCAGGCAGAGAATTCCCTGCTAGCACCTTCTCTGTGCCTGGGAAGCAGAAGTGTTCACATTGCTTCGCAGAATCGCTTTTGTGCAGAAAACAGTAACACTTGTTCAGAAGGAAAGAAAGCACAGAGCCCCAGATTTTATGTTGTCCTGGAGAGCTAGCAGAGCACTTGGGAAAGGCAGGCAGAGAATTCCCTGCTAGCACGTTCTCTGTGCCTGGGAAACAGAAGTGTTCCCATTGCTTCGCAGAATCGCTTTTGTGCAGAAAACAGTAACACTTGTTCAGAACGAAAGAAAGCACAGAGCCCCAGATTTTATGTTGTCCTGGAGAGCTTGCAGAGCACTGGGGAAAGGCAGGCAGAGAATTCCCTGCTAGCACCTTCTCTGTGCCTGGGAAGCAGAGGTGTTCACATTGCTTCGCAGAATCGCTTTTGTGCAGAAAACAGTAACACTTGTTCAGAACGAAAGAAAGCACAGAGCCCCAGATTTTATGTTGTCCTGGAGAGCTTGCAGAGCACTGGGGAAAGGCAGGCAGAGAATTCCCTGCTAGCACCTTCTCTGTGCCTGGGAAACAGAAGTGTTCACATTGCTTCGCAGAATCGCTTTTGTGCAGAAAACAGTAACACTTGTTCAGAACGAAAGAAAGCACAGAGCCCCAGATTTTATGTTGTCCTGGAGAGCTTGCAGAGCACTGGGGAAAGGCAGGCAGAGAATTCCCTGCTAGCACGTTCTCTGTGCCTGGGAAGCAGAAGTGTTCACATTGCTTCGCAGAATCGCTTTTGTGCAGAAAACAGTAACACTTGTTCAGAACGAAAGAAAGCACAGAGCCCCAGATTTTATGTTGTCCTGGAGAGCTTGCAGAGCACTGGGGAAAGGCAGGCAGAGAATTCCCTGCTAGCACCTTCTCTGTGCCTGTTCACATTGCTTCGCAGAATCGCTTTTGTGCAGAAAACAATAACACTTGTTCAGAAGGAAAGAAAGCACAGAGCCCCAGATTTTATGTTGTCCTGGAGATCTTGCAGAGCACTGGGGAAAAGCAGGCAGAGATTTCCCTGCTAGCACGTTCTCTGTGCCTGGGAATCAGAAGTGTTCAGATTGCTTCGCAGAATCGCTTTTGTGCAGAAAACAGTAACACTTGTTCAGAACGAAAGAAAGCACAGAGCCCCAGATTTTATGTTGTCCTGGAGAGCTAGCAGAGCACTGGGGAAAGGCAGGCAGAGAATTCCCTGCTAGCACCTTCTCTCTGCCTGGGAAACAGAAGTGTTCCCATTGCTTCGCAGAATCGCTTTTGTGCAGAAAACAGTAACACTTGTTCAGAACGAAAGAAAGCACAGAGCCCCAGATTTTATGTTGTCCTGGAGAGCTTGCAGAGCACTGGGGAAAGGCAGGCAGAGAATTCCCTGCTAGCACCTTCTCTGTGCCTGGGAAGCAGAGGTGTTCACATTGCTTCGCAGAATCGCTTTTGTGCAGAAAACAGTAACACTTGTTCAGAACGAAAGAAAGCACAGAGCCCCAGATTTTATGTTGTCCTGGAGAGCTTGCAGAGCACTGGGGAAAGGCAGGCAGAGAATTCCCTGCTAGCACCTTCTCTGTGCCTGGGAAACAGAAGTGTTCACATTGCTTCGCAGAATCGCTTTTGTGCAGAAAACAGTAACACTTGTTCAGAACGAAAGAAAGCACAGAGCCCCAGATTTTATGTTGTCCTGGAGAGCTTGCAGAGCACTGGGGAAAGGCAGGCAGAGAATTCCCTGCTAGCACCTTCTCTGTGCCTGGGAAGCAGAAGTGTTCACAATGCTTCGCAGAATCGCTTTTGTGCAGAAAACAGTAACACTTGTTCAGAACGAAAGAAAGCACAGAGCCCCAGATTTTATGTTGTCCTGGAGAGCTTGCAGAGCACTGGGGAAAAGCAGGCAGAGAATTCCCTGCTAGCACCTTCTCTGTGCCTGGGAAACAGAAGTGTTCCCATTGCTTCGCAGAATCGCTTTTGTGCAGAAAACAGTAACACTTGTTCAGAACGAAAGAAAGCACAGAGCCCCAGATTTTATGTTGTCCTGGAGAGCTTGCAGAGCACTGGGGAAAGGCAGGCAGAGAATTCCCTGCTAGCACCTTCTCTGTGCCTGGGAAGCAGAAGTGTTCCCATTGCTTCGCAGAATCGCTTTTGTGCAGAAAACAGTAACACTTGTTCAGAACGAAAGAAAGCACAGAGCCCCAGATTTGCTGTTGTCCTGGAGAGCTTGCAGAGCACTGGGGAAAAGGCAGGCAGAGAATTCCCTGCTAGCACCTTCTCTGTGCCTGGGAAGCAGAAGTGTTCCCATTGCTTCGCAGAATCGCTTTTGTGCAGAAAACCGTAACACTTGTTCAGAACGAAAGAAAGCACAGAGCCCCAGATTTGTTGTTGTCCTGGAGAGCTTGCAGAGCACTGGGGAAAGGCAGGCAGAGAATTCCCTGCTAGCACCTTCTCTGTGCCTGGGAAGCAGAAGTGTTCACATTGCTTCGCAGAATCGCTTTTGTGCAGAAAACAGTAACACTTGTTCAGAACGAAAGAAAGCACAGAGCCCCAGATTTTATGTTGTCCTGGAGAGCTTGCACAGCACTGGGGAAAGGCAGGCAGAGAATTCCCTGCTAGCACCTTCTCTGTGCCTGGGAAGCAGAAGTGTTCCCATTGCTTCGCAGAATCGCTTTTGTGCAGAAAACCGTAACACTTGTTCAGAACGAAAGAAAGCACAGAGCCCCAGATTTGTTGTTGTCCTGGAGAGCTTGCAGAGCACTGGGGAAAGGCAGGCAGAGAATTCCCTGCTAGCACCTTCTCTGTGCCTGGGAAGCAGAAGTGTTCACATTGCTTCGCAGAATCGCTTTTGTGCAGAAAACAGTAACACTTGTTCAGAACGAAAGAAAGCACAGAGCCCCAGATTTTATGTTGTCCTGGAGAGCTAGCAGAGCACTGGGGAAAAGCAATCAGAGAATTCCCTGCTAGCACCTTCTCTGTGCCTGGGAAGCAGAAGTGTTCCCATTGCTTCGCAGAATCGCTTTTGTGCAGAAAACAGTAACACTTGTTCAGAACGAAAGAAAGCACAGAGCCCCAGATTTTATGTTGTCCTGGAGAGCTTGCAGAGCACTGGGGAAAGGCAGGCAGAGAATTCCCTGCTAGCACCTTCTCTGTGCCTGGGAAGCAGAAGTGTTCCCATTGCTTCGCAGAATCGCTTTTGTGCAGAAAACAGTAACACTTGTTCAGAACGAAAGAAAGCACAGAGCCCCAGATTTTATGTTGTCCTGGAGAGCTTGCAGAGCACTGGGGAAAAGCAGGCAGAGAATTCCCTGCTAGCACCTTCTCTGTGCCTGGGAAGCAGAAGTGTTCACATTGCTTCGCAGAATCGCTTTTGTGCAGAAAACAGTAACACTTGTTCAGAACGATAGAAAGCGCAGAGCCCCAGATTTTATGTTGTCCTGGAGAGCTTGCAGAGCACTGGGGAAAGGCAGGCAGAGAATTCCCTGCTAGCACCTTCTCTGTGCCTGTTCACATTGCTTCGCAGAATCGCTTTTGTGCAGAAAACAATAACACTTGTTCAGAAGGAAAGAAAGCACAGAGCCCCAGATTTTATGTTGTCCTGGAGATCTTGCAGAGCACTGGGGAAAAGCAGGCAGAGATTTCCCTGCTAGCACGTTCTCTGTGCCTGGGAATCAGAAGTGTTCAGATTGCTTCGCAGAATCGCTTTTGTGCAGAAAACAGTAACACTTGTTCAGAACGAAAGAAAGCACAGAGCCCCAGATTTTATGTTGTCCTGGAGAGCTTGCAGAGCACTGGGGAAAGGCAGGCAGAGAATTCCCTGCTAGCACCTTCTCTGTGCCTGGGAAGCAGAAGTCTTCACATTGCTTCGCAGAATCGCTTTTGTGCAGAAAACAGTAACACTTGTTCAGAACGAAAGAAAGCACAGAGCCCCAGATTTTATGTTGTCCTGGAGAGCTAGCAGAGCACTGGGGAAAGGCAGGCAGAGAATTCCCTGCTAGCACCTTCTCTGTGCCTGGGAAGCAGAAGTGTTCACATTGCTTCGCAGAATCGCTTTTGTGCAGAAAACAGTAACACTTGTTCAGAAGGAAAGAAAGCACAGAGCCCCAGATTTTATGTTGTCCTGGAGAGCTAGCAGAGCACTTGGGAAAGGCAGGCAGAGAATTCCCTGCTAGCACGTTCTCTGTGCCTGGGAAACAGAAGTGTTCCCATTGCTTCGCAGAATCGCTTTTGTGCAGAAAACAGTAACACTTGTTCAGAACGAAAGAAAGCACAGAGCCCCAGATTTTATGTTGTCCTGGAGAGCTTGCAGAGCACTGGGGAAAGGCAGGCAGAGAATTCCCTGCTAGCACCTTCTCTGTGCCTGGGAAGCAGAGGTGTTCACATTGCTTCGCAGAATCGCTTTTGTGCAGAAAACAGTAACACTTGTTCAGAACGAAAGAAAGCACAGAGCCCCAGATTTTATGTTGTCCTGGAGAGCTTGCAGAGCACTGGGGAAAGGCAGGCAGAGAATTCCCTGCTAGCACCTTCTCTGTGCCTGGGAAGCAGAAGTGTTCACATTGCTTGGCAGAATCGCTTTTGTGCAGAAAACACTAAAACTTGTACAGAACGAAAGGAAGCACAGAGCCCCAGATTTTATGTTGTCCTGGAGAGCTTGCAGAGCACTGGGGAAAGGCAGGCAGAGAATTCCCTGCTAGCACCTTCTCTGTGCCTGGGAAGCAGAAGTGTTCACATTGCTTGGCAGAATCGCTTTTGTGCAGAAAACAGTAACACTTGTTCAGAACGAAAGAAAGCACAGAGCCCCAGATTTGCTGTTGTCCTGGAGAGCTTGCAGAGCACTGGGAAAAGGCACGCAGAGAATTCCCTGCTAGCACCTTCTCTGTGCCTGTTCACATTGCTTCGCAGAATCGCTTTTGTGCAGAATACACTAACACTTGTTCAGAACGAAAGAAAGCACAGAGCCCCAGATCTGCTGTTGTCCTGGAGAGCTTGCAGAGCACTGGGGAAAGGCAGGCAGAGAATTCCCTGCTAGCACCTTCTCTGTGCCTGGGAAGCAGAAGTGTTCCCATTGCTTCGCAGAATCACTTTTGTGCAGAAAACACTAACACTTGTTCAGAACGAAAGAAAGCACAGAGCCCCAGATTTGCTGTTGTCCTGGAGAGCTTGCAGAGCACTGGGGAAAGGCAGGCAGAGAATTCCCTGCTAGCACCTTCTCTGCGCCTGGGAAGCAGAAGTGTTCACATTGCTTCGCACAATCGCTTTTGTGCAGAATACACTAACACTTGTTCAGAACGAAAGAAAGCACAGAGCCCCAGATTTTATGTTGTCCTGGAGAGCTTGCAGAGCACTGGGGAAAGGCAGGCAGAGAATTCCCTGCTAGCACCTTCTCTGTGCCTGGGAAGCAGAAGTCTTCACATTGCTTCGCAGAATCGCTTTTGTGCAGAAAACACTAACACTTGTTCAGAACGAAAGGAAGCACAGAGCCCCAGATTTGCTGTTGTCCTGGAGAGCTTGCAGAGCACTGGGGAAAGGCAGGCAGAGAATTCCCTGCTAGCACCTTCTCTGTGCCTGGGAAGCAGAAGTGTTCACATTGCTTCGCAGAATCGCTTTTGTTCAGAAAACACTAACACTTGTTCAGAACGAAAGAAAGCACAGAGCCCCAGATTTTATGTTGTCCTGGAGAGCTTGCAGAGCACTGGGGAAAGGCAGGCAGAGAATTCCCTGCTAGCACCTTCTCTGTGCCTGGGAAACAGAAGTGTTCCCATTGCTTCGCAGAATCGCTTTTGTGCAGAAAACAGTAACACTTGTTCAGAACGAAAGAAAGCACAGAGCCCCAGATTTTATGTTGTCCTGGAGAGCTTGCAGAGCACTGGGGAAAGGCAGGCAGAGAATTCTCTGCTAGCACCTTCTCTGTGCCTGGGTAGCAGAAGTGTTCACATTGCTTCGCAGAATCGCTTTTGTGCAGAAAACAGTAACACTTGTTCAGAACGAAAGAAAGCACAGAGCCCCAGATTTTATGTTGTCCTGGAGAGCTTGCAGAGCACTGGGGAAAGGCAGGCAGAGAATTCCCTGCTAGCACCTTCTCTGTGCCTGTTCACATTGCTTCGCAGAATCGCTTTTGTGCAGAAAACAATAACACTTGTTCAGAAGGAAAGAAAGCACAGAGCCCCAGATTTTATGTTGTCCTGGAGATCTTGCAGAGCACTGGGGAAAAGCAGGCAGAGATTTCCCTGCTAGCACGTTCTCTGTGCCTGGGAATCAGAAGTGTTCAGATTGCTTCGCAGAATCGCTTTTGTGCAGAAAACAGTAACACTTGTTCAGAACGAAAGAAAGCACAGAGCCCCAGATTTTATGTTGTCCTGGAGAGCTTGCAGAGCACTGGGGAAAGGCAGGCAGAGAATTCCCTGCTAGCACCTTCTCTGTGCCTGGGAAGCAGAAGTCTTCACATTGCTTCGCAGAATCGCTTTTGTGCAGAAAACAGTAACACTTGTTCAGAACGAAAGAAAGCACAGAGCCCCAGATTTTATGTTGTCCTGGAGAGCTAGCAGAGCACTGGGGAAAGGCAGGCAGAGAATTCCCTGCTAGCACCTTCTCTGTGCCTGGGAAGCAGAAGTGTTCACATTGCTTCGCAGAATCGCTTTTGTGCAGAAAACAGTAACACTTGTTCAGAAGGAAAGAAAGCACAGAGCCCCAGATTTTATGTTGTCCTGGAGAGCTAGCAGAGCACTTGGGAAAGGCAGGCAGAGAATTCCCTGCTAGCACGTTCTCTGTGCCTGGGAAACAGAAGTGTTCCCATTGCTTCGCAGAATCGCTTTTGTGCAGAAAACAGTAACACTTGTTCAGAACGAAAGAAAGCACAGAGCCCCAGATTTTATGTTGTCCTGGAGAGCTTGCAGAGCACTGGGGAAAGGCAGGCAGAGAATTCCCTGCTAGCACCTTCTCTGTGCCTGGGAAGCAGAGGTGTTCACATTGCTTCGCAGAATCGCTTTTGTGCAGAAAACAGTAACACTTGTTCAGAACGAAAGAAAGCACAGAGCCCCAGATTTTATGTTGTCCTGGAGAGCTTGCAGAGCACTGGGGAAAGGCAGGCAGAGAATTCCCTGCTAGCACCTTCTCTGTGCCTGGGAAACAGAAGTGTTCACATTGCTTCGCAGAATCGCTTTTGTGCAGAAAACAGTAACACTTGTTCAGAACGAAAGAAAGCACAGAGCCCCAGATTTTATGTTGTCCTGGAGAGCTTGCAGAGCACTGGGGAAAGGCAGGCAGAGAATTCCCTGCTAGCACGTTCTCTGTGCCTGGGAAGCAGAAGTGTTCACATTGCTTCGCAGAATCGCTTTTGTGCAGAAAACAGTAACACTTGTTCAGAACGAAAGAAAGCACAGAGCCCCAGATTTTATGTTGTCCTGGAGAGCTTGCAGAGCACTGGGGAAAGGCAGGCAGAGAATTCCCTGCTAGCACCTTCTCTGTGCCTGGGAAGCAGAAGTGTTCCCATTGCTTCGCAGAATCACTTTTGTGCAGAAAACACTAACACTTGTTCAGAACGAAAGAAAGCACAGAGCCCCAGATTTGCTGTTGTCCTGGAGAGCTTGCAGAGCACTGGGGAAAGGCAGGCAGAGAATTCCCTGCTAGCACCTTCTCTGCGCCTGGGAAGCAGAAGTGTTCACATTGCTTCGCACAATCGCTTTTGTGCAGAATACACTAACACTTGTTCAGAACGAAAGAAAGCACAGAGCCCCAGATTTTATGTTGTCCTGGAGAGCTTGCAGAGCACTGGGGAAAGGCAGGCAGAGAATTCCCTGCTAGCACCTTCTCTGTGCCTGGGAAGCAGAAGTCTTCACATTGCTTCGCAGAATCGCTTTTGTGCAGAAAACACTAACACTTGTTCAGAACGAAAGGAAGCACAGAGCCCCAGATTTGCTGTTGTCCTGGAGAGCTTGCAGAGCACTGGGGAAAGGCAGGCAGAGAATTCCCTGCTAGCACCTTCTCTGTGCCTGGGAAGCAGAAGTGTTCACATTGCTTCGCAGAATCGCTTTTGTTCAGAAAACACTAACACTTGTTCAGAACGAAAGAAAGCACAGAGCCCCAGATTTTATGTTGTCCTGGAGAGCTTGCAGAGCACTGGGGAAAGGCAGGCAGAGAATTCCCTGCTAGCACCTTCTCTGTGCCTGGGAAACAGAAGTGTTCCCATTGCTTCGCAGAATCGCTTTTGTGCAGAAAACAGTAACACTTGTTCAGAACGAAAGAAAGCACAGAGCCCCAGATTTTATGTTGTCCTGGAGAGCTTGCAGAGCACTGGGGAAAGGCAGGCAGAGAATTCTCTGCTAGCACCTTCTCTGTGCCTGGGTAGCAGAAGTGTTCACATTGCTTCGCAGAATCGCTTTTGTGCAGAAAACAGTAACACTTGTTCAGAACGAAAGAAAGCACAGAGCCCCAGATTTTATGTTGTCCTGGAGAGCTTGCAGAGCACTGGGGAAAGGCAGGCAGAGAATTCCCTGCTAGCACCTTCTCTGTGCCTGTTCACATTGCTTCGCAGAATCGCTTTTGTGCAGAAAACAATAACACTTGTTCAGAAGGAAAGAAAGCACAGAGCCCCAGATTTTATGTTGTCCTGGAGATCTTGCAGAGCACTGGGGAAAAGCAGGCAGAGATTTCCCTGCTAGCACGTTCTCTGTGCCTGGGAATCAGAAGTGTTCAGATTGCTTCGCAGAATCGCTTTTGTGCAGAAAACAGTAACACTTGTTCAGAACGAAAGAAAGCACAGAGCCCCAGATTTTATGTTGTCCTGGAGAGCTTGCAGAGCACTGGGGAAAGGCAGGCAGAGAATTCCCTGCTAGCACCTTCTCTGTGCCTGGGAAGCAGAAGTCTTCACATTGCTTCGCAGAATCGCTTTTGTGCAGAAAACAGTAACACTTGTTCAGAACGAAAGAAAGCACAGAGCCCCAGATTTTATGTTGTCCTGGAGAGCTAGCAGAGCACTGGGGAAAGGCAGGCAGAGAATTCCCTGCTAGCACCTTCTCTGTGCCTGGGAAGCAGAAGTGTTCACATTGCTTCGCAGAATCGCTTTTGTGCAGAAAACAGTAACACTTGTTCAGAAGGAAAGAAAGCACAGAGCCCCAGATTTTATGTTGTCCTGGAGAGCTAGCAGAGCACTTGGGAAAGGCAGGCAGAGAATTCCCTGCTAGCACGTTCTCTGTGCCTGGGAAACAGAAGTGTTCCCATTGCTTCGCAGAATCGCTTTTGTGCAGAAAACAGTAACACTTGTTCAGAACGAAAGAAAGCACAGAGCCCCAGATTTTATGTTGTCCTGGAGAGCTTGCAGAGCACTGGGGAAAGGCAGGCAGAGAATTCCCTGCTAGCACCTTCTCTGTGCCTGGGAAGCAGAGGTGTTCACATTGCTTCGCAGAATCGCTTTTGTGCAGAAAACAGTAACACTTGTTCAGAACGAAAGAAAGCACAGAGCCCCAGATTTTATGTTGTCCTGGAGAGCTTGCAGAGCACTGGGGAAAGGCAGGCAGAGAATTCCCTGCTAGCACCTTCTCTGTGCCTGGGAAACAGAAGTGTTCACATTGCTTCGCAGAATCGCTTTTGTGCAGAAAACAGTAACACTTGTTCAGAACGAAAGAAAGCACAGAGCCCCAGATTTTATGTTGTCCTGGAGAGCTTGCAGAGCACTGGGGAAAGGCAGGCAGAGAATTCCCTGCTAGCACGTTCTCTGTGCCTGGGAAGCAGAAGTGTTCACATTGCTTCGCAGAATCGCTTTTGTGCAGAAAACAGTAACACTTGTTCAGAACGAAAGAAAGCACAGAGCCCCAGATTTTATGTTGTCCTGGAGAGCTTGCAGAGCACTGGGGAAAGGCAGGCAGAGAATTCCCTGCTAGCACCTTCTCTGTGCCTGTTCACATTGCTTCGCAGAATCGCTTTTGTGCAGAAAACAATAACACTTGTTCAGAAGGAAAGAAAGCACAGAGCCCCAGATTTTATGTTGTCCTGGAGATCTTGCAGAGCACTGGGGAAAAGCAGGCAGAGATTTCCCTGCTAGCACGTTCTCTGTGCCTGGGAATCAGAAGTGTTCAGATTGCTTCGCAGAATCGCTTTTGTGCAGAAAACAGTAACACTTGTTCAGAACGAAAGAAAGCACAGAGCCCCAGATTTTATGTTGTCCTGGAGAGCTAGCAGAGCACTGGGGAAAGGCAGGCAGAGAATTCCCTGCTAGCACCTTCTCTCTGCCTGGGAAACAGAAGTGTTCCCATTGCTTCGCAGAATCGCTTTTGTGCAGAAAACAGTAACACTTGTTCAGAACGAAAGAAAGCACAGAGCCCCAGATTTTATGTTGTCCTGGAGAGCTTGCAGAGCACTGGGGAAAGGCAGGCAGAGAATTCCCTGCTAGCACCTTCTCTGTGCCTGGGAAGCAGAGGTGTTCACATTGCTTCGCAGAATCGCTTTTGTGCAGAAAACAGTAACACTTGTTCAGAACGAAAGAAAGCACAGAGCCCCAGATTTTATGTTGTCCTGGAGAGCTTGCAGAGCACTGGGGAAAGGCAGGCAGAGAATTCCCTGCTAGCACCTTCTCTGTGCCTGGGAAACAGAAGTGTTCACATTGCTTCGCAGAATCGCTTTTGTGCAGAAAACAGTAACACTTGTTCAGAACGAAAGAAAGCACAGAGCCCCAGATTTTATGTTGTCCTGGAGAGCTTGCAGAGCACTGGGGAAAGGCAGGCAGAGAATTCCCTGCTAGCACCTTCTCTGTGCCTGGGAAGCAGAAGTGTTCACAATGCTTCGCAGAATCGCTTTTGTGCAGAAAACAGTAACACTTGTTCAGAACGAAAGAAAGCACAGAGCCCCAGATTTTATGTTGTCCTGGAGAGCTTGCAGAGCACTGGGGAAAAGCAGGCAGAGAATTCCCTGCTAGCACCTTCTCTGTGCCTGGGAAACAGAAGTGTTCCCATTGCTTCGCAGAATCGCTTTTGTGCAGAAAACAGTAACACTTGTTCAGAACGAAAGAAAGCACAGAGCCCCAGATTTTATGTTGTCCTGGAGAGCTTGCAGAGCACTGGGGAAAGGCAGGCAGAGAATTCCCTGCTAGCACCTTCTCTGTGCCTGGGAAGCAGAAGTGTTCCCATTGCTTCGCAGAATCGCTTTTGTGCAGAAAACAGTAACACTTGTTCAGAACGAAAGAAAGCACAGAGCCCCAGATTTGCTGTTGTCCTGGAGAGCTTGCAGAGCACTGGGGAAAAGGCAGGCAGAGAATTCCCTGCTAGCACCTTCTCTGTGCCTGGGAAGCAGAAGTGTTCCCATTGCTTCGCAGAATCGCTTTTGTGCAGAAAACCGTAACACTTGTTCAGAACGAAAGAAAGCACAGAGCCCCAGATTTGTTGTTGTCCTGGAGAGCTTGCAGAGCACTGGGGAAAGGCAGGCAGAGAATTCCCTGCTAGCACCTTCTCTGTGCCTGGGAAGCAGAAGTGTTCACATTGCTTCGCAGAATCGCTTTTGTGCAGAAAACAGTAACACTTGTTCAGAACGAAAGAAAGCACAGAGCCCCAGATTTTATGTTGTCCTGGAGAGCTTGCACAGCACTGGGGAAAGGCAGGCAGAGAATTCCCTGCTAGCACCTTCTCTGTGCCTGGGAAGCAGAAGTGTTCCCATTGCTTCGCAGAATCGCTTTTGTGCAGAAAACCGTAACACTTGTTCAGAACGAAAGAAAGCACAGAGCCCCAGATTTGTTGTTGTCCTGGAGAGCTTGCAGAGCACTGGGGAAAGGCAGGCAGAGAATTCCCTGCTAGCACCTTCTCTGTGCCTGGGAAGCAGAAGTGTTCACATTGCTTCGCAGAATCGCTTTTGTGCAGAAAACAGTAACACTTGTTCAGAACGAAAGAAAGCACAGAGCCCCAGATTTTATGTTGTCCTGGAGAGCTAGCAGAGCACTGGGGAAAAGCAATCAGAGAATTCCCTGCTAGCACCTTCTCTGTGCCTGGGAAGCAGAAGTGTTCCCATTGCTTCGCAGAATCGCTTTTGTGCAGAAAACAGTAACACTTGTTCAGAACGAAAGAAAGCACAGAGCCCCAGATTTTATGTTGTCCTGGAGAGCTTGCAGAGCACTGGGGAAAGGCAGGCAGAGAATTCCCTGCTAGCACCTTCTCTGTGCCTGGGAAGCAGAAGTGTTCCCATTGCTTCGCAGAATCGCTTTTGTGCAGAAAACAGTAACACTTGTTCAGAACGAAAGAAAGCACAGAGCCCCAGATTTTATGTTGTCCTGGAGAGCTTGCAGAGCACTGGGGAAAAGCAGGCAGAGAATTCCCTGCTAGCACCTTCTCTGTGCCTGGGAAGCAGAAGTGTTCACATTGCTTCGCAGAATCGCTTTTGTGCAGAAAACAGTAACACTTGTTCAGAACGATAGAAAGCGCAGAGCCCCAGATTTTATGTTGTCCTGGAGAGCTTGCAGAGCACTGGGGAAAGGCAGGCAGAGAATTCCCTGCTAGCACCTTCTCTGTGCCTGTTCACATTGCTTCGCAGAATCGCTTTTGTGCAGAAAACAATAACACTTGTTCAGAAGGAAAGAAAGCACAGAGCCCCAGATTTTATGTTGTCCTGGAGATCTTGCAGAGCACTGGGGAAAAGCAGGCAGAGATTTCCCTGCTAGCACGTTCTCTGTGCCTGGGAATCAGAAGTGTTCAGATTGCTTCGCAGAATCGCTTTTGTGCAGAAAACAGTAACACTTGTTCAGAACGAAAGAAAGCACAGAGCCCCAGATTTTATGTTGTCCTGGAGAGCTTGCAGAGCACTGGGGAAAGGCAGGCAGAGAATTCCCTGCTAGCACCTTCTCTGTGCCTGGGAAGCAGAAGTCTTCACATTGCTTCGCAGAATCGCTTTTGTGCAGAAAACAGTAACACTTGTTCAGAACGAAAGAAAGCACAGAGCCCCAGATTTTATGTTGTCCTGGAGAGCTAGCAGAGCACTGGGGAAAGGCAGGCAGAGAATTCCCTGCTAGCACCTTCTCTGTGCCTGGGAAGCAGAAGTGTTCACATTGCTTCGCAGAATCGCTTTTGTGCAGAAAACAGTAACACTTGTTCAGAAGGAAAGAAAGCACAGAGCCCCAGATTTTATGTTGTCCTGGAGAGCTAGCAGAGCACTTGGGAAAGGCAGGCAGAGAATTCCCTGCTAGCACGTTCTCTGTGCCTGGGAAACAGAAGTGTTCCCATTGCTTCGCAGAATCGCTTTTGTGCAGAAAACAGTAACACTTGTTCAGAACGAAAGAAAGCACAGAGCCCCAGATTTTATGTTGTCCTGGAGAGCTTGCAGAGCACTGGGGAAAGGCAGGCAGAGAATTCCCTGCTAGCACCTTCTCTGTGCCTGGGAAGCAGAGGTGTTCACATTGCTTCGCAGAATCGCTTTTGTGCAGAAAACAGTAACACTTGTTCAGAACGAAAGAAAGCACAGAGCCCCAGATTTTATGTTGTCCTGGAGAGCTTGCAGAGCACTGGGGAAAGGCAGGCAGAGAATTCCCTGCTAGCACCTTCTCTGTGCCTGGGAAACAGAAGTGTTCACATTGCTTCGCAGAATCGCTTTTGTGCAGAAAACAGTAACACTTGTTCAGAACGAAAGAAAGCACAGAGCCCCAGATTTTATGTTGTCCTGGAGAGCTTGCAGAGCACTGGGGAAAGGCAGGCAGAGAATTCCCTGCTAGCACGTTCTCTGTGCCTGGGAAGCAGAAGTGTTCACATTGCTTCGCAGAATCGCTTTTGTGCAGAAAACAGTAACACTTGTTCAGAACGAAAGAAAGCACAGAGCCCCAGATTTTATGTTGTCCTGGAGAGCTTGCAGAGCACTGGGAAAAGGCACGCAGAGAATTCCCTGCTAGCACCTTCTCTGTGCCTGTTCACATTGCTTCGCAGAATCGCTTTTGTGCAGAAAACAATAACACTTGTTCAGAAGGAAAGAAAGCACAGAGCCCCAGATTTTATGTTGTCCTGGAGATCTTGCAGAGCACTGGGGAAAAGCAGGCAGAGATTTCCCTGCTAGCACGTTCTCTGTGCCTGGGAATCAGAAGTGTTCAGATTGCTTCGCAGAATCGCTTTTGTGCAGAAAACAGTAACACTTGTTCAGAACGAAAGAAAGCACAGAGCCCCAGATTTTATGTTGTCCTGGAGAGCTAGCAGAGCACTGGGGAAAGGCAGGCAGAGAATTCCCTGCTAGCACCTTCTCTGTGCCTGGGAAGCAGAAGTGTTCACATTGCTTCGCAGAATCGCTTTTGTGCAGAAAACAGTAACACTTGTTCAGAAGGAAAGAAAGCACAGAGCCCCAGATTTTATGTTGTCCTGGAGAGCTAGCAGAGCACTTGGGAAAGGCAGGCAGAGAATTCCCTGCTAGCACGTTCTCTGTGCCTGGGAAACAGAAGTGTTCCCATTGCTTCGCAGAATCGCTTTTGTGCAGAAAACAGTAACACTTGTTCAGAACGAAAGAAAGCACAGAGCCCCAGATTTTATGTTGTCCTGGAGAGCTTGCAGAGCACTGGGGAAAGGCAGGCAGAGAATTCCCTGCTAGCACCTTCTCTGTGCCTGGGAAGCAGAGGTGTTCACATTGCTTCGCAGAATCGCTTTTGTGCAGAAAACAGTAACACTTGTTCAGAACGAAAGAAAGCACAGAGCCCCAGATTTTATGTTGTCCTGGAGAGCTTGCAGAGCACTGGGGAAAGGCAGGCAGAGAATTCCCTGCTAGCACCTTCTCTGTGCCTGGGAAACAGAAGTGTTCACATTGCTTCGCAGAATCGCTTTTGTGCAGAAAACAGTAACACTTGTTCAGAACGAAAGAAAGCACAGAGCCCCAGATTTTATGTTGTCCTGGAGAGCTTGCAGAGCACTGGGGAAAGGCAGGCAGAGAATTCCCTGCTAGCACCTTCTCTGTGCCTGGGAAGCAGAAGTGTTCACAATGCTTCGCAGAATCGCTTTTGTGCAGAATACACTAACACTTGTTCAGAACGAAAGAAAGCACAGAGCCCCAGATTTTATGTTGTCCTGGAGAGCTTGCAGAGCACTGGGGAAAAGCAGGCAGAGAATTCCCTGCTAGCACCTTCTCTGTGCCTGGGAAACAGAAGTGTTCCCATTGCTTCGCAGAATCGCTTTTGTGCAGAAAACAGTAACACTTGTTCAGAACGAAAGAAAGCACAGAGCCCCAGATTTTATGTTGTCCTGGAGAGCTTGCAGAGCACTGGGGAAAGGCAGGCAGAGAATTCCCTGCTAGCACCTTCTCTGTGCCTGGGAAGCAGAAGTGTTCCCATTGCTTCGCAGAATCGCTTTTGTGCAGAAAACAGTAACACTTGTTCAGAACGAAAGAAAGCACAGAGCCCCAGATTTGCTGTTGTCCTGGAGAGCTTGCAGAGCACTGGGGAAAAGGCAGGCAGAGAATTCCCTGCTAGCACCTTCTCTGTGCCTGGGAAGCAGAAGTGTTCCCATTGCTTCGCAGAATCGCTTTTGTGCAGAAAACCGTAACACTTGTTCAGAACGAAAGAAAGCACAGAGCCCCAGATTTGTTGTTGTCCTGGAGAGCTTGCAGAGCACTGGGGAAAGGCAGGCAGAGAATTCCCTGCTAGCACCTTCTCTGTGCCTGGGAAGCAGAAGTGTTCACATTGCTTCGCAGAATCGCTTTTGTGCAGAAAACAGTAACACTTGTTCAGAACGAAAGAAAGCACAGAGCCCCAGATTTTATGTTGTCCTGGAGAGCTTGCACAGCACTGGGGAAAGGCAGGCAGAGAATTCCCTGCTAGCACCTTCTCTGTGCCTGGGAAGCAGAAGTGTTCCCATTGCTTCGCAGAATCGCTTTTGTGCAGAAAACAGTAACACTTGTTCAGAACGAAAGAAAGCACAGAGCCCCAGATTTTATGTTGTCCTGGAGAGCTTGCAGAGCACTGGGGAAAGGCAGGCAGAGAATTCCCTGCTAGCACCTTCTCTGTGCCTGGGAAGCAGAAGTGTTCCCATTGCTTCGCAGAATCGCTTTTGTGCAGAAAACAGTAACACTTGTTCAGAACGAAAGAAAGCACAGAGCCCCAGATTTTATGTTGTCCTGGAGAGCTTGCAGAGCACTGGGGAAAAGCAGGCAGAGAATTCCCTGCTAGCACCTTCTCTGTGCCTGGGAAGCAGAAGTGTTCACATTGCTTCGCAGAATCGCTTTTGTGCAGAAAACAGTAACACTTGTTCAGAACGATAGAAAGCGCAGAGCCCCAGATTTTATGTTGTCCTGGAGAGCTTGCAGAGCACTGGGGAAAGGCACGCAGAGAATTCCCTGCTAGCACCTTCTCTGTGCCTGTTCACATTGCTTCGCAGAATCGCTTTTGTGCAGAAAACAATAACACTTGTTCAGAAGGAAAGAAAGCACAGAGCCCCAGATTTTATGTTGTCCTGGAGAGCTTGCAGAGCACTGGGGAAAAGCAGGCAGAGATTTCCCTGCTAGCACGTTCTCTGTGCCTGGGAAGCAGAAGTGTTCAGATTGCTTCGCAGAATCGCTTTTGTGCAGAAAACAGTAACACTTGTTCAGAACGAAAGAAAGCACAGAGCCCCAGATTTTATGTTGTCCTGGAGAGCTTGCAGAGCACTGGGGAAAGGCAGGCAGAGAATTCCCTGCTAGCACGTTCTCTGTGCCTGGGAAGCAGAAGTGTTCACATTGCTTCGCAGAATCGCTTTTGTGCAGAAAACAGTAACACTTGTTCAGAACGAAAGAAAGCACAGAGCCCCAGATTTTATGTTGTCCTGGAGAGCTTGCAGAGCACTGGGGAAAGGCAGGCAGAGAATTCCCTGCTAGCACCTTCTCTGTGCCTGGGAAGCAGAAGTGTTCCCATTGCTTCGCAGAATCGCTTTTGTGCAGAAAACAGTAACACTTGTTCAGAACGAAAGAAAGCACAGAGCCCCAGATTTGCTGTTGTCCTGGAGAGCTTGCAGAGCACTGGGGAAAGGCAGGCAGAGAATTCCCTGCTAGCACCTTCTCTGTGCCTGTTCACATTGCTTCGCATAATCGCTTTTGTGCAGAAAACCGTAACACTTGTTCAGAACGAAAAGAAAGTACAGAGCCCCAGATTTTATGTTGTCCTGGAGAGCTTGCAGAGCACTGGGGAAAGGCAGGCAGAGAATTCCCTGCTAGCACGTTCTCTGTGCCTGGGAAACAGAAGTGTTCCCATTGCTTCGCAGAATCGCTTTTGTGCAGAAAACAGTAACACTTGTTCAGAACGAAAGAAAGCACAGAGCCCCAGATTTTATGTTGTCCTGGAGAGCTTGCAGAGCACTGGGGAAAGGCAGGCAGAGAATTCCCTGCTAGCACCTTCTCTGTGCCTGGGAAGCAGAAGTGTTCCCATTGCTTCGCAGAATCGCTTTTGTGCAGAAAACAGTAACACTTGTTCAGAACGAAAGAAAGCACAGAGCCCCAGATTTTATGTTGTCCTGGAGAGCTAGCAGAGCACTGGGGAAAAGCAGGCAGAGATTTCCCTGCTAGGACGTTCTCTGTGCCTGGGAAGCAGAAGTGTTCACATTGCTTCGCAGAATCGCTTTTGTGCAGAAAACAGTAACACTTGTTCAGAACGAAAGAAAGCACAGAGCCCCAGATTTGCTGTTGTCCTGGAGAGCTAGCAGAGCACTGGGGAAAAGCAGGCAGAGAATTCCCTGCTAGGACCTTCTCTGTGCCTGGGAAGCAGAAGTGTTCACATTGCTTCGCAGAATCGCTTTTGTGCAGAAAACAGTAACACTTGTTCAGAACGAAAGAAAGCACAGAGCCCCAGATTTTATGTTGTCCTGGAGATCTTGCAGAGCACTGGGGAAAAGCAGGCAGAGAATTCCCTGCTAGCACGTTCTCTGTGCCTGGGAAGCAGAAGTGTTCACAATGCTTCGCAGAATCGCTTTTGTGCAGAAAACAGTAACACTTGTTCAGAACGAAAGAAAGCACAGAGCCCCAGATTTTATGTTGTCCTGGAGAGCTTGCAGAGCACTGGGGAAAGGCAGGCAGAGAATTCCCTGCTAGCACCTTCTCTGTGCCTGGGAAACAGAAGTGTTCACATTGCTTGGCAGAATCGCTTTTGTGCAGAAAACAGTAACACTTGTTCAGAACGAAAGAAAGCACAGAGCCCCAGATTTGCTGTTGTCCTGGAGAGCTTGCAGAGCACTGGGGAAAGGCAGGCAGAGAATTCCCTGCTAGCACCTTCTCTGTGCCTGGGAAGCAGAAGTGTTCCCATTGCTTCGCAGAATCGCTTTTGTGCAGAAAACCGTAACACTTGTTCAGAACGAAAGAAAGCACAGAGCCCCAGATTTGTTGTTGTCCTGGAGAGCTTGCAGAGCACTGGGGAAAGGCAGGCAGAGAATTCCCTGCTAGCACCTTCTCTGTGCCTGGGAAACAGAAGTGTTCCCATTGCTTCGCAGAATCGCTTTTGTGCAGAAAACAGTAACACTTGTTCAGAACGAAAGAAAGCACAGAGCCCCAGATTTTATGTTGTCCTGGAGAGCTTGCAGAGCACTGGGGAAAGGCAGGCAGAGAATTCCCTGCTAGCACCTTCTCTGTGCCTGGGAAACAGAAGTGTTCACATTGCTTGGCAGAATCGCTTTTGTGCAGAAAACAGTAACACTTGTTCAGAACGAAAGAAAGCACAGAGCCCCAGATTTGCTGTTGTCCTGGAGAGCTAGCAGAGCACTGGGGAAAAGCAGGCAGAGAATTCCCTGCTAGGACCTTCTCTGTGCCTGGGAAGCAGAAGTGTTCACATTGCTTCGCAGAATCGCTTTTGTGCAGAAAACAGTAACACTTGTTCAGAACGAAAGAAAGCACAGAGCCCCAGATTTTATGTTGTCCTGGAGAGCTTGCAGAGCACTGGGGAAAAGCAGGCAGAGAATTCCCTGCTAGCACCTTCTCTGTGCCTGGGAAACAGAAGTGTTCCCATTGCTTCGCAGAATCGCTTTTGTGCAGAAAACAGTAACACTTGTTCAGAACGAAAGAAAGCACAGAGCCCCAGATTTTATGTTGTCCTGGAGAGCTTGCAGAGCACTGGGGAAAGGCAGGCAGAGAATTCCCTGCTAGCACCTTCTCTGTGCCTGGGAAACAGAAGTGTTCACATTGCTTGGCAGAATCGCTTTTGTGCAGAAAACAGTAACACTTGTTCAGAACGAAAGAAAGCACAGAGCCCCAGATTTGCTGTTGTCCTGGAGAGCTTGCAGAGCACTGGGGAAAGGCAGGCAGAGAATTCCCTGCTAGCACCTTCTCTGTGCCTGGGAAGCAGAAGTGTTCCCATTGCTTCGCAGAATCGCTTTTGTGCAGAAAACCGTAACACTTGTTCAGAACGAAAGAAAGCACAGAGCCCCAGATTTGTTGTTGTCCTGGAGAGCTTGCAGAGCACTGGGGAAAGGCAGGCAGAGAATTCCCTGCTAGCACCTTCTCTGTGCCTGGGAAGCAGAAGTGTTCCCATTGCTTCGCAGAATCGCTTTTGTGCAGAAAACAGTAACACTTGTTCAGAACGAAAGAAAGCACAGAGCCCCAGATTTTATGTTGTCCTGGAGAGCTTGCAGAGCACTGGGGAAAGGCAGGCAGAGAATTCCCTGCTAGCACGTTCTCTGTGCCTGGGAAGCAGAAGTGTTCCCATTGCTTCGCAGAATCGCTTTTGTGCAGAAAACAGTAACACTTGTTCAGAACGAAAGAAAGCACAGAGCCCCAGATTTTATGTTGTCCTGGAGAGCTTGCAGAGCACTGGGGAAAAGCAGGCAGAGAATTCCCTGCTAGCACCTTCTCTGTGCCTGGGAAGCAGAAGTGTTCACATTGCTTCGCAGAATCGCTTTTGTGCAGAAAACAGTAACACTTGTTCAGAACGAAAGAAAGCACAGAGCCCCAGATTTTATGTTGTCCTGGAGAGCTTGCAGAGCACTGGGGAAAAGCAGGCAGAGAATTCCCTGCTAGCACCTTCTCTGTGCCTGGGAAGCAGAAGTGTTCCCATTGCTTCGCAGAATCGCTTTTGTGCAGAAAACAGTAACACTTGTTCAGAACGAAAGAAAGCACAGAGCCCCAGATTTTATGTTGTCCTGGAGAGCTTGCAGAGTACTGGGGAAAGGCAGGCAGAGAATTCCCTGCTAGCACCTTCTCTGTGCCTGGGAAACAGAAGTGTTCCCATTGCTTCGCAGAATCGCTTTTGTGCAGAAAACAGTAACACTTGTTCAGAACGAAAGAAAGCACAGAGCCCCAGATTTTATGTTGTCCTGGAGAGCTTGCAGAGCACTGGGGAAAGGCAGGCAGAGAATTCCCTGCTAGCACCTTCTCTGTGCCTGGGAAGCAGAAGTCTTCACATTGCTTCGCAGAATCGCTTTTGTGCAGAAAACAGTAACACTTGTTCAGAACGAAAGAAAGCACAGAGCCCCAGATTTTATGTTGTCCTGGAGAGCTTGCAGAGCACTGGGAAAAGGCACGCAGAGAATTCCCTGCTAGCACCTTCTCTGTGCCTGTTCACATTGCTTCGCAGAATCGCTTTTGTGCAGAAAACAATAACACTTGTTCAGAAGGAAAGAAAGCACAGAGCCCCAGATTTTATGTTGTCCTGGAGAGCTTGCAGAGCACTGGGGAAAGGCAGGCAGAGAATTCCCTGCTAGCACCTTCTCTGTGCCTGGGAAGCAGAAGTCTTCACATTGCTTCGCAGAATCGCTTTTGTGCAGAAAACAGTAACACTTGTTCAGAACGAAAGAAAGCACAGAGCCCCAGATTTTATGTTGTCCTGGAGAGCTTGCAGAGCACTGGGAAAAGGCACGCAGAGAATTCCCTGCTAGCACCTTCTCTGTGCCTGTTCACATTGCTTCGCAGAATCGCTTTTGTGCAGAAAACAATAACACTTGTTCAGAAGGAAAGAAAGCACAGAGCCCCAGATTTTATGTTGTCCTGGAGAGCTTGCAGAGCACTGGGGAAAAGGAGGCAGAGATTTCCCTGCTAGCACGTTCTCTGTGCCTGGGAAGCAGAAGTGTTCACATTGCTTCGCAGAATCGCTTTTGTGCAGAAAACAGTAACACTTGTTCAGAACGAAAGAAAGCACAGAGCCCCAGATTTTATGTTGTCCTGGAGAGCTTGCAGAGCACTGGGGAAAGGCAGGCAGAGAATTCCCTGCTAGCACCTTCTCTGTGCCTGTTCACATTGCTTCGTAGAATCGCTTTTGTGCAGAAAACAGTAACACTTGTTCAGAACGAAAGAAAGCACAGAGCCCCAGATTTTATGTTGTCCTGGAGAGCTTGCAGAGCACTGGGGAAAAGCAGGCAGAGAATTCCCTGCTAGGACCTTCTCTGTGCCTGGGAAGCAGAAGTGTTCACATTGCTTCGCAGAATCGCTTTTGTGCAGAAAACAGTAACACTTGTTCAGAACGAAAGAAAGCACAGAGCCCCAGATTTTATGTTGTCCTGGAGAGCTTGCAGAGCACTGGGGAAAGGCAGGCAGAGAATTCCCTGCTAGCACCTTCTCTGTGCCTGGGAAGCAGAAGTCTTCACATTGCTTCGCAGAATCGCTTTTGTGCAGAAAACAGTAACACTTGTTCAGAACGAAAGAAAGCACAGAGCCCCAGATTTTATGTTGTCCTGGAGAGCTTGCAGAGCACTGGGGAAAGGCAGGCAGAGAATTCCCTGCTAGCACGTTCTCTGTGCCTGGGAAGCAGAAGTGTTCACAATGCTTCGCAGAATCGCTTTTGTGCAGAAAACAGTAACACTTGTTCAGAACGAAAGAAAGCACAGAGCCCCAGATTTGCTGTTGTCCTGGAGAGCTTGCAGAGCACTGGGGAAAGGCAGGCAGAGAATTCCCTGCTAGCACCTTCTCTGTGCCTGGGAAGCAGAAGTGTTCACATTGCTTCGCAGAATCGCTTTTGTGCAGAAAACAGTAACACTTGTTCAGAACGAAAGAAAGCACAGAGCCCCAGATTTTATGTTGTCCTGGAGAGCTTGCAGAGCACTGGGAAAAGGCAGGCAGAGAATTCCCTGCTAGCACCTTCTCTGTGCCTGGGAAGCAGAAGTGTTCACATTGCTTCGCAGAATCGCTTTTGTGCAGAAAACAGTAACACTTGTTCAGAACGAAAGAAAGCACAGAGCCCCAGATTTTATGTTGTCCTGGAGAGCTTGCAGAGCACTGGGGAAAAGCAGGCAGAGAATTCCCTGCTAGCACCTTCTCTGTGCCTGGGAAACAGAAGTGTTCCCATTGCTTCGCAGAATCGCTTTTGTGCAGAAAACAGTAACACTTGTTCAGAACGAAAGAAAGCACAGAGCCCCAGATTTTATGTTGTCCTGGAGAGCTTGCAGAGTACTGGGGAAAGGCAGGCAGAGAATTCCCTGCTAGCACCTTCTCTGTGCCTGGGAAACAGAAGTGTTCACATTGCTTCGCAGAATCGCTTTTGTGCAGAAAACAGTAACACTTGTTCAGAACGAAAGAAAGCACAGAGCCCCAGATTTTATGTTGTCCTGGAGAGCTTGCAGAGCACTGGGGAAAGGCAGGCAGAGAATTCTCCGCTAGCACCTTCTCTGTGCCTGGGAAGCAGAAGTGTTCACATTGCTTCGCAGAATCGCTTTTGTGCAGAAAACAGTAACACTTGTTCAGAACGAAAGAAAGCACAGAGCCCCAGATTTGCTGTTGTCCTGGAGAGCTTGCGGAGCACTGGAGAAAAAAAAGGCAGAGAATTCCCTGCTAGCACGTTCTCTGTGCCTGGGAAGCAGAACTGTTCACATTGCTTCGCAGAATCGCTTTTGTGCAGAAAACAGTAACACTTGTTCAGAACGAAAGAAAGCACAGAGCCCCAGAATTTATGTTGTCCTGGAGAGCTTGCAGAGCACTGGGGAAAAGCAATCAGAGAATTCCCTGCTAGCACGTTCTCTGTGCCTGGGAAGCAGAAGTGTTCCCATTGCTTCGCAGAATCGCTTTTGTGCAGAAAACAGTAACACTTGTTCAGAACGAAAGAAAGCACAGAGCCCCAGATTTTATGTTGTCCTGGAGATCTTGCAGAGCACTGGGGAAAGGCAGGCAGAGAATTCCCTGCTAGCACCTTCTCTGTGCCTGGGAAGCAGGAGTGTTCCCATTGCTTCGCAGAATCGCTTTTGTGCAGAAAACAGTAACACTTGTTCAGAACGAAAGAAAGCACAGAGCCCCAGATTTTATGTTGTCCTGGAGAGCTTGCAGAGCACTGGGGAAAAGCAGGCAGAGATTTCCCTGCTAGCACGTTCTCTGTGCCTGGGAAGCAGAAGTGTTCACATTGCTTCGCAGAATCGCTTTTGTGCAGAAAACAGTAACACTTGTTCAGAACGAAAGAAAGCACAGAGCCCCAGATTTTATGTTGTCCTGGAGAGCTTGCAGAGCACTGGGGAAAGGCAGGCAGAGAATTCCCTGCTAGCACCTTCTCTGTGCCTGGGAAGCAGAAGTCTTCACATTGCTTCGCAGAATCGCTTTTGTGCAGAAAACAGTAACACTTGTTCAGAACGAAAGAAAGCACAGAGCCCCAGATTTTATGTTGTCCTGGAGAGCTTGCAGAGCACTGGGAAAAGGCACGCAGAGAATTCCCTGCTAGCACCTTCTCTGTGCCTGTTCACATTGCTTCGCAGAATCGCTTTTGTGCAGAAAACAATAACACTTGTTCAGAAGGAAAGAAAGCACAGAGCCCCAGATTTTATGTTGTCCTGGAGAGCTTGCAGAGCACTGGGGAAAAGGAGGCAGAGATTTCCCTGCTAGCACGTTCTCTGTGCCTGGGAAGCAGAAGTGTTCACATTGCTTCGCAGAATCGCTTTTGTGCAGAAAACAGTAACACTTGTTCAGAACGAAAGAAAGCACAGAGCCCCAGATTTTATGTTGTCCTGGAGAGCTTGCAGAGCACTGGGGAAAGGCAGGCAGAGAATTCCCTGCTAGCACCTTCTCTGTGCCTGTTCACATTGCTTCGTAGAATCGCTTTTGTGCAGAAAACAGTAACACTTGTTCAGAACGAAAGAAAGCACAGAGCCCCAGATTTTATGTTGTCCTGGAGAGCTTGCAGAGCACTGGGGAAAAGCAGGCAGAGAATTCCCTGCTAGGACCTTCTCTGTGCCTGGGAAGCAGAAGTGTTCACATTGCTTCGCAGAATCGCTTTTGTGCAGAAAACAGTAACACTTGTTCAGAACGAAAGAAAGCACAGAGCCCCAGATTTTATGTTGTCCTGGAGAGCTTGCAGAGCACTGGGGAAAGGCAGGCAGAGAATTCCCTGCTAGCACCTTCTCTGTGCCTGGGAAGCAGAAGTCTTCACATTGCTTCGCAGAATCGCTTTTGTGCAGAAAACAGTAACACTTGTTCAGAACGAAAGAAAGCACAGAGCCCCAGATTTTATGTTGTCCTGGAGAGCTTGCAGAGCACTGGGGAAAGGCAGGCAGAGAATTCCCTGCTAGCACGTTCTCTGTGCCTGGGAAGCAGAAGTGTTCACAATGCTTCGCAGAATCGCTTTTGTGCAGAAAACAGTAACACTTGTTCAGAACGAAAGAAAGCACAGAGCCCCAGATTTGCTGTTGTCCTGGAGAGCTTGCAGAGCACTGGGGAAAGGCAGGCAGAGAATTCCCTGCTAGCACCTTCTCTGTGCCTGGGAAGCAGAAGTGTTCACATTGCTTCGCAGAATCGCTTTTGTGCAGAAAACAGTAACACTTGTTCAGAACGAAAGAAAGCACAGAGCCCCAGATTTTATGTTGTCCTGGAGAGCTTGCAGAGCACTGGGAAAAGGCAGGCAGAGAATTCCCTGCTAGCACCTTCTCTGTGCCTGGGAAGCAGAAGTGTTCACATTGCTTCGCAGAATCGCTTTTGTGCAGAAAACAGTAACACTTGTTCAGAACGAAAGAAAGCACAGAGCCCCAGATTTTATGTTGTCCTGGAGAGCTTGCAGAGCACTGGGGAAAAGCAGGCAGAGAATTCCCTGCTAGCACCTTCTCTGTGCCTGGGAAACAGAAGTGTTCCCATTGCTTCGCAGAATCGCTTTTGTGCAGAAAACAGTAACACTTGTTCAGAACGAAAGAAAGCACAGAGCCCCAGATTTTATGTTGTCCTGGAGAGCTTGCAGAGTACTGGGGAAAGGCAGGCAGAGAATTCCCTGCTAGCACCTTCTCTGTGCCTGGGAAACAGAAGTGTTCACATTGCTTCGCAGAATCGCTTTTGTGCAGAAAACAGTAACACTTGTTCAGAACGAAAGAAAGCACAGAGCCCCAGATTTTATGTTGTCCTGGAGAGCTTGCAGAGCACTGGGGAAAGGCAGGCAGAGAATTCTCCGCTAGCACCTTCTCTGTGCCTGGGAAGCAGAAGTGTTCACATTGCTTCGCAGAATCGCTTTTGTGCAGAAAACAGTAACACTTGTTCAGAACGAAAGAAAGCACAGAGCCCCAGATTTGCTGTTGTCCTGGAGAGCTTGCGGAGCACTGGAGAAAAAAAAGGCAGAGAATTCCCTGCTAGCACGTTCTCTGTGCCTGGGAAGCAGAACTGTTCACATTGCTTCGCAGAATCGGTTTTGTGCAGAAAACAGTAACACTTGTTCAGAACGAAAGAAAGCACAGAGCCCCAGAATTTATGTTGTCCTGGAGAGCTTGCAGAGCACTGGGGAAAAGCAATCAGAGAATTCCCTGCTAGCACGTTCTCTGTGCCTGGGAAGCAGAAGTGTTCCCATTGCTTCGCAGAATCGCTTTTGTGCAGAAAACAGTAACACTTGTTCAGAACGAAAGAAAGCACAGAGCCCCAGATTTTATGTTGTCCTGGAGATCTTGCAGAGCACTGGGGAAAGGCAGGCAGAGAATTCCCTGCTAGCACCTTCTCTGTGCCTGGGAAGCAGGAGTGTTCCCATTGCTTCGCAGAATCGCTTTTGTGCAGAAAACAGTAACACTTGTTCAGAACGAAAGAAAGCACAGAGCCCCAGATTTTATGTTGTCCTGGAGAGCTTGCAGAGCACTGGGGAAAAGCAGGCAGAGATTTCCCTGCTAGCACGTTCTCTGTGCCTGGGAAGCAGAAGTGTTCACATTGCTTCGCAGAATCGCTTTTGTGCAGAAAACAGTAACACTTGTTCAGAACGAAAGAAAGCACAGAGCCCCAGATTTTATGTTGTCCTGGAGAGCTTGCAGAGCACTGGGGAAAGGCAGGCAGAGAATTCCCTGCTAGCACCTTCTCTGTGCCTGGGAAGCAGAAGTCTTCACATTGCTTCGCAGAATCGCTTTTGTGCAGAAAACAGTAACACTTGTTCAGAACGAAAGAAAGCACAGAGCCCCAGATTTTATGTTGTCCTGGAGAGCTTGCAGAGCACTGGGGAAAGGCAGGCAGAGAATTCCCTGCTAGCACGTTCTCTGTGCCTGGGAAGCAGAAGTGTTCACAATGCTTCGCAGAATCGCTTTTGTGCAGAAAACAGTAACACTTGTTCAGAACGAAAGAAAGCACAGAGCCCCAGATTTGCTGTTGTCCTGGAGAGCTTGCAGAGCACTGGGGAAAGGCAGGCAGAGAATTCCCTGCTAGCACCTTCTCTGTGCCTGGGAAGCAGAAGTGTTCACATTGCTTCGCAGAATCGCTTTTGTGCAGAAAACAGTAACACTTGTTCAGAACGAAAGAAAGCACAGAGCCCCAGATTTTATGTTGTCCTGGAGAGCTTGCAGAGCACTGGGAAAAGGCAGGCAGAGAATTCCCTGCTAGCACCTTCTCTGTGCCTGGGAAGCAGAAGTGTTCACATTGCTTCGCAGAATCGCTTTTGTGCAGAAAACAGTAACACTTGTTCAGAACGAAAGAAAGCACAGAGCCCCAGATTTTATGTTGTCCTGGAGAGCTTGCAGAGCACTGGGGAAAAGCAGGCAGAGAATTCCCTGCTAGCACCTTCTCTGTGCCTGGGAAACAGAAGTGTTCCCATTGCTTCGCAGAATCGCTTTTGTGCAGAAAACAGTAACACTTGTTCAGAACGAAAGAAAGCACAGAGCCCCAGATTTTATGTTGTCCTGGAGAGCTTGCAGAGTACTGGGGAAAGGCAGGCAGAGAATTCCCTGCTAGCACCTTCTCTGTGCCTGGGAAACAGAAGTGTTCACATTGCTTCGCAGAATCGCTTTTGTGCAGAAAACAGTAACACTTGTTCAGAACGAAAGAAAGCACAGAGCCCCAGATTTTATGTTGTCCTGGAGAGCTTGCAGAGCACTGGGGAAAGGCAGGCAGAGAATTCTCCGCTAGCACCTTCTCTGTGCCTGGGAAGCAGAAGTGTTCACATTGCTTCGCAGAATCGCTTTTGTGCAGAAAACAGTAACACTTGTTCAGAACGAAAGAAAGCACAGAGCCCCAGATTTGCTGTTGTCCTGGAGAGCTTGCGGAGCACTGGAGAAAAAAAAGGCAGAGAATTCCCTGCTAGCACGTTCTCTGTGCCTGGGAAGCAGAACTGTTCACATTGCTTCGCAGAATCGGTTTTGTGCAGAAAACAGTAACACTTGTTCAGAACGAAAGAAAGCACAGAGCCCCAGAATTTATGTTGTCCTGGAGAGCTTGCAGAGCACTGGGGAAAAGCAATCAGAGAATTCCCTGCTAGCACGTTCTCTGTGCCTGGGAAGCAGAAGTGTTCCCATTGCTTCGCAGAATCGCTTTTGTGCAGAAAACAGTAACACTTGTTCAGAACGAAAGAAAGCACAGAGCCCCAGATTTTATGTTGTCCTGGAGATCTTGCAGAGCACTGGGGAAAGGCAGGCAGAGAATTCCCTGCTAGCACCTTCTCTGTGCCTGGGAAGCAGGAGTGTTCCCATTGCTTCGCAGAATCGCTTTTGTGCAGAAAACAGTAACACTTGTTCAGAACGAAAGAAAGCACAGAGCCCCAGATTTGCTGTTGTCCTGGAGAGCTTGCAGAGCACTGGGGAAAAGCAGGCAGAGAATTCCCTGCTAGCACCTTCTCTGTGCCTGGGAAGCAGAAGTGTTCACATTGCTTCGCAGAATCGCTTTTGTGCAGAAAACAGTAACACTTGTTCAGAACGAAAGAAAGCACAGAGCCCCAGATTTTATGTTGTCCTGGAGAGCTTGCAGAGCACTGGGGAAAAGCAGGCAGAGAATTCCCTGCTAGGACCTTCTCTGTGCCTGGGAAACAGAAGTGTTCCCATTGCTTCGCAGAATCGCTTTTGTGCAGAAAACAGTAACACTTGTTCAGAACGAAAGAAAGCACAGAGCCCCAGATTTTATGTTGTCCTGGAGAGCTTGCAGAGTACTGGGGAAAGGCAGGCAGAGAATTCCCTGCTAGCACCTTCTCTGTGCCTGGGAAACAGAAGTGTTCCCATTGCTTCGCAGAATCGCTTTTGTGCAGAAAACAGTAACACTTGTTCAGAAGGAAAGAAAGCACAGAGCCCCAGATTTTATGTTGTCCTGGAGAGCTTGCAGAGCACTGGGGAAAGGCAGGCAGAGATTTCCCTGCTAGCACGTTCTCTGTGCCTGGGAAGCAGAAGTGTTCACATTGCTTCGCAGAATCGCTTTTGTGCAGAAAACAGTAACACTTGTTCAGAACGAAAGAAAGCACAGAGCCCCAGATTTTATGTTGTCCTGGAGAGCTTGCAGAGCACTGGGGAAAGGCAGGCAGAGAATTCCCTGCTAGCACCTTCTCTGTGCCTGGGAAACAGAAGTCTTCACATTGCTTCGCAGAATCGCTTTTGTGCAGAAAACAGTAACACTTGTTCAGAACGAAAGAAAGCACAGAGCCCCAGATTTTATGTTGTCCTGGAGAGCTTGCAGAGCACTGGGAAAAGGCACGCAGAGAATTCCCTGCTAGCACCTTCTCTGTGCCTGGGAAGCAGAAGTGTTCACATTGCTTCGCAGAATCGCTTTTGTGCAGAAAACAGTAACACTTGTTCAGAACGAAAGAAAGCACAGAGCCCCAGATTTTATGTTGTCCTGGAGAGCTTGCAGAGCACTGGGGAAAAGCAGGCAGAGAATTCCCTGCTAGCACCTTCTCTGTGCCTGGGAAACAGAAGTGTTCCCATTGCTTCGCAGAATCGCTTTTGTGCAGAAAACAGTAACACTTGTTCAGAACGAAAGAAAGCACAGAGCCCCAGATTTTATGTTGTCCTGGAGAGCTTGCAGAGTACTGGGGAAAGGCAGGCAGAGAATTCCCTGCTAGCACCTTCTCTGTGCCTGGGAAACAGAAGTGTTCCCATTGCTTCGCAGAATCGCTTTTGTGCAGAAAACAGTAACACTTGTTCAGAACGAAAGAAAGCACAGAGCCCCAGATTTGCTGTTGTCCTGGAGAGCTTGCAGAGCACTGGGGAAAGGCAGGCAGAGAATTCTCTGCTAGCACCTTCTCTGTGCCTGGGAAGCAGAAGTGTTCACATTGCTTCGCAGAATCGCTTTTGTGCAGAAAACAGTAACACTTGTTCAGAACGAAAGAAAGCACAGAGCCCCAGATTTGCTGTTGTCCTGGAGAGCTTGCGGAGCACTGGAGAAAAAAAAGGCAGAGAATTCCCTGCTAGCACGTTCTCTGTGCCTGGGAAGCAGAACTGTTCACATTGCTTCGCAGAATCGCTTTTGTGCAGAAAACAGTAACACTTGTTCAGAACGAAAGAAAGCACAGAGCCCCAGAATTTATGTTGTCCTGGAGAGCTTGCAGAGCACTGGGGAAAAGCAATCAGAGAATTCCCTGCTAGCACGTTCTCTGTGCCTGGGAAGCAGAAGTGTTCCCATTGCTTCGCAGAATCGCTTTTGTGCAGAAAACAGTAACACTTGTTCAGAACGAAAGAAAGCACAGAGCCCCAGATTTTATGTTGTCCTGGAGAGCTTGCAGAGCACTGGGGAAAGGCAGGCAGAGAATTCCCTGCTAGCACCTTCTCTGTGCCTGGGAAGCAGGAGTGTTCCCATTGCTTCGCAGAATCGCTTTTGTGCAGAAAACAGTAACACTTGTTCAGAACGAAAGAAAGCACAGAGCCCCAGATTTGCTGTTGTCCTGGAGAGCTTGCAGAGCACTGGGGAAAAGCAGGCAGAGAATTCCCTGCTAGCACCTTCTCTGTGCCTGGGAAGCAGAAGTGTTCACATTGCTTCGCAGAATCGCTTTTGTGCAGAAAACAGTAACACTTGTTCAGAACGAAAGAAAGCACAGAGCCCCAGATTTTATGTTGTCCTGGAGAGCTTGCAGAGCACTGGGGAAAAGCAGGCAGAGAATTCCCTGCTAGGACCTTCTCTGTGCCTGGGAAACAGAAGTGTTCCCATTGCTTCGCAGAATCGCTTTTGTGCAGAAAACAGTAACACTTGTTCAGAACGAAAGAAAGCACAGAGCCCCAGATTTTATGTTGTCCTGGAGAGCTTGCAGAGTACTGGGGAAAGGCAGGCAGAGAATTCCCTGCTAGCACCTTCTCTGTGCCTGGGAAACAGAAGTGTTCCCATTGCTTCGCAGAATCGCTTTTGTGCAGAAAACAGTAACACTTGTTCAGAAGGAAAGAAAGCACAGAGCCCCAGATTTTATGTTGTCCTGGAGAGCTTGCAGAGCACTGGGGAAAGGCAGGCAGAGATTTCCCTGCTAGCACGTTCTCTGTGCCTGGGAAGCAGAAGTGTTCACATTGCTTCGCAGAATCGCTTTTGTGCAGAAAACAGTAACACTTGTTCAGAACGAAAGAAAGCACAGAGCCCCAGATTTTATGTTGTCCTGGAGAGCTTGCAGAGCACTGGGGAAAGGCAGGCAGAGAATTCCCTGCTAGCACCTTCTCTGTGCCTGGGAAACAGAAGTCTTCACATTGCTTCGCAGAATCGCTTTTGTGCAGAAAACAGTAACACTTGTTCAGAACGAAAGAAAGCACAGAGCCCCAGATTTTATGTTGTCCTGGAGAGCTTGCAGAGCACTGGGAAAAGGCACGCAGAGAATTCCCTGCTAGCACCTTCTCTGTGCCTGTTCACATTGCTTCGCAGAATCGCTTTTGTGCAGAAAACAATAACACTTATTCAGAAGGAAAGAAAGCACAGAGCCCCAGATTTTATGTTGTCCTGGAGAGCTTGCAGAGCACTGGGGAAAAGGAGGCAGAGATTTCCCTGCTAGCACGTTCTCTGTGCCTGGGAAGCAGAAGTGTTCACATTGCTTCGCAGAATCGCTTTTGTGCAGAAAACAGTAACACTTGTTCAGAATGAAAGAAAGCACAGAGCCCCAGATTTTATGTTGTCCTGGAGAGCTTGCAGAGCACTGGGGAAAGGCAGGCAGAGAATTCCCTGCTAGCACCTTCTCTGTGCCTGTTCACATTGCTTCGTAGAATCGCTTTTGTGCAGAAAACAGTAACACTTGTTCAGAACGAAAGAAAGCACAGAGCCCCAGATTTTATGTTGTCCTGGAGAGCTTGCAGAGCACTGGGGAAAAGCAGGCAGAGATTTCCCTGCTAGCACGTTCTCTGTGCCTGGGAAGCAGAAGTGTTCACATTGCTTCGCAGAATCGCTTTTGTGCAGAAAACAGTAACACTTGTTCAGAACGAAAGAAAGCACAGAGCCCCAGATTTTATGTTGTCCTGGAGAGCTTGCAGAGCACTGGGGAAAGGCAGGCAGAGAATTCCCTGCTAGCACCTTCTCTGTGCCTGGGAAGCAGAAGTGTTCCCATTGCTTCGCAGAATCGCTTTTGTGCAGAAAACAGTAACACTTGTTCAGAACGAAAGAAAGCACAGAGCCCCAGATTTGCTGTTGTCCTGGAGAGCTTGCAGAGCACTGGGGAAAAGCAGGCAGAGAATTCCCTGCTAGGACCTTCTCTGTGCCTGGGAAGCAGAAGTGTTCACATTGCTTGGCAGAATCGCTTTTGTGCAGAAAACAGTAACACTTGTTCAGAACGAAAGAAAGCACAGAGCCCCAGATTTTATGTTGTCCTGGAGAGCTTGCAGAGCACTGGGGAAAGGCAGGCAGAGAATTCCCTGCTAGCACGTTCTCTGTGCCTGGGAAGCGGAAGTGTTCACAATGCTTCGCAGAATCGCTTTTGTGCAGAAAACAGTAACACTTGTTCAGAACGAAAGAAAGCACAGAGCCCCAGATTTGCTGTTGTCCTGGAGAGCTTGCAGAGCACTGGGGAAAGGCAGGCAGAGAATTCCCTGCTAGCAGCTTCTCTGTGCCTGGGAAGCAGAAGTGTTCACATTGCTTCGCAGAATCGCTTTTGTGCAGAAAACCGTAACACTTGTTCAGAACGAAAGAAAGCACAGAGCCCCAGATTTTATGTTGTCCTGGAGAGCTTGCAGAGCACTGGGAAAAGGCAGGCAGAGAATTCCCTGCTAGCACCTTCTCTGTGCCTGGGAAGCAGAAGTGTTCACATTGCTTCGCAGAATCGCTTTTGTGCAGAAAACAGTAACACTTGTTCAGAACGAAAGAAAGCACAGAGCCCCAGATTTTATGTTGTCCTGGAGAGCTTGCAGAGCACTGGGGAAAAGCAGGCAGAGAATTCCCTGCTAGCACCTTCTCTGTGCCTGGGAAACAGAAGTGTTCCCATTGCTTCGCAGAATCGCTTTTGTGCAGAAAACAGTAACACTTGATCAGAACGAAAGAAAGCACAGAGCCCCAGATTTTATGTTGTCCTGGAGAGCTTGCAGAGTACTGGGGAAAGGCAGGCAGAGAATTCCCTGCTAGCACCTTCTCTGTGCCTGGGAAACAGAAGTGTTCACATTGCTTCGCAGAATCGCTTTTGTGCAGAAAACAGTAACACTTGTTCAGAACGAAAGAAAGCACAGAGCCCCAGATTTTATGTTGTCCTGGAGAGCTTGCAGAGCACTGGGGAAAGGCAGGCAGAGAATTCTCTGCTAGCACCTTCTCTGTGCCTGGGAAGCAGAAGTCTTCACATTGCTTCGCAGAATCGCTTTTGTGCAGAAAACAGTAACACTTGTTCAGAACGAAAGAAAGCACAGAGCCCCAGATTTTATGTTGTCCTGGAGAGCTTGCAGAGCACTGGGGAAAGGCACGCAGAGAATTCCCTGCTAGCACCTTCTCTGTGCCTGTTCACATTGCTTCGCAGAATCGCTTTTGTGCAGAAAACAATAACACTTGTTCAGAAGGAAAGAAAGCACAGAGCCCCAGATTTTATGTTGTCCTGGAGAGCTTGCAGAGCACTGGGGAAAAGCAGGCAGAGATTTCCCTGCTAGCACGTTCTCTGTGCCTGGGAAGCAGAAGTGTTCACATTGCTTCGCAGAATCGCTTTTGTGCAGAAAACAGTAACACTTGTTCAGAACGAAAGAAAGCACAGAGCCCCAGATTTTATGTTGTCCTGGAGAGCTTGCACAGCACTGGGGAAAGGCAGGCAGAGAATTCCCTGCTAGCACCTTCTCTGTGCCTGTTCACATTGCTTCGTAGAATCGCTTTTGTGCAGAAAACAGTAACACTTGTTCAGAACGAAAGAAAGCACAGAGCCCCAGATTTTATGTTGTCCTGGAGAGCTTGCACAGCACTGGGGAAAGGCAGGCAGAGAATTCCCTGCTAGCACCTTCTCTGTGCCTGGGAAGCAGAAGTCTTCACATTGCTTCGCAGAATCGCTTTTGTGCAGAAAACAGTAACACTTGTTCAGAACGAAAGAAAGCACAGAGCCCCAGATTTGCTGTTGTCCTGGAGAGCTTGCAGAGCACTGGGGAAAAGCAGGCAGAGAATTCCCTGCTAGCACCTTCTCTGTGCCTGGGAAGCAGAAGTGTTCACATTGCTTCGCAGAATCGCTTTTGTGCAGAAAACAGTAACACTTGTTCAGAACGAAAGAAAGCACAGAGCCCCAGATTTTATGTTGTCCTGGAGAGCTTGCAGAGCACTGGGAAAAGGCACGCAGAGAATTCCCTGCTAGCACCTTCTCTGTGCCTGTTCACATTGCTTCGCAGAATCGCTTTTGTGCAGAAAACAATAACACTTGTTCAGAAGGAAAGAAAGCACAGAGCCCCAGATTTTATGTTGTCCTGGAGAGCTTGCAGAGCACTGGGGAAAAGGAGGCAGAGATTTCCCTGCTAGCACGTTCTCTGTGCCTGGGAAGCAGAAGTGTTCACATTGCTTCGCAGAATCGCTTTTGTGCAGAAAACAGTAACACTTGTTCAGAACGAAAGAAAGCACAGAGCCCCAGATTTTATGTTGTCCTGGAGAGCTTGCAGAGCACTGGGGAAAGGCAGGCAGAGAATTCCCTGCTAGCACCTTCTCTGTGCCTGTTCACATTGCTTCGTAGAATCGCTTTTGTGCAGAAAACAGTAACACTTGTTCAGAACGAAAGAAAGCACAGAGCCCCAGATTTTATGTTGTCCTGGAGAGCTTGCAGAGCACTGGGGAAAAGCAGGCAGAGATTTTCCTGCTAGCACGTTCTCTGTGCCTGGGAAGCAGAAGTGTTCACATTGCTTCGCAGAATCGCTTTTGTGCAGAAAACAGTAACACTTGTTCAGAACGAAAGAAAGCACAGAGCCCCAGATTTTATGTTGTCCTGGAGAGCTTGCAGAGCACTGGGGAAAGGCAGGCAGAGAATTCCCTGCTAGCACCTTCTCTGTGCCTGGGAAGCAGAAGTGTTCCCATTGCTTCGCAGAATCGCTTTTGTGCAGAAAACAGTAACACTTGTTCAGAACGAAAGAAAGCACAGAGCCCCAGATTTGCTGTTGTCCTGGAGAGCTTGCAGAGCACTGGGGAAAAGCAGGCAGAGAATTCCCTGCTAGGACCTTCTCTGTGCCTGGGAAGCAGAAGTGTTCACATTGCTTCGCAGAATCGCTTTTGTGCAGAAAACAGTAACACTTGTTCAGAACGAAAGAAAGCACAGAGCCCCAGATTTTATGTTGTCCTGGAGAGCTTGCAGAGCACTGGGGAAAGGCAGGCAGAGAATTCCCTGCTAGCACGTTCTCTGTGCCTGGGAAGCGGAAGTGTTCACAATGCTTCGCAGAATCGCTTTTGTGCAGAAAACAGTAACACTTGTTCAGAACGAAAGAAAGCACAGAGCCCCAGATTTGCTGTTGTCCTGGAGAGCTTGCAGAGCACTGGGGAAAGGCAGGCAGAGAATTCCCTGCTAGCAGCTTCTCTGTGCCTGGGAAGCAGAAGTGTTCACATTGCTTCGCAGAATCGCTTTTGTGCAGAAAACCGTAACACTTGTTCAGAACGAAAGAAAGCACAGAGCCCCAGATTTTATGTTGTCCTGGAGAGCTTGCAGAGCACTGGGAAAAGGCAGGCAGAGAATTCCCTGCTAGCACGTTCTCTGTGCCTGGGAAGCAGAAGTGTTCACATTGCTTCGCAGAATCGCTTTTGTGCAGAAAACAGTAACACTTGTTCAGAACGAAAGAAAGCACAGAGCCCCAGATTTTATGTTGTCCTGGAGAGCTTGCAGAGCACTGGGGAAAAGCAGGCAGAGAATTCCCTGCTAGCACCTTCTCTGTGCCTGGGAAACAGAAGTGTTCCCATTGCTTCGCAGAATCGCTTTTGTGCAGAAAACAGTAACACTTGATCAGAACGAAAGAAAGCACAGAGCCCCAGATTTTATGTTGTCCTGGAGAGCTTGCAGAGTACTGGGGAAAGGCAGGCAGAGAATTCCCTGCTAGCACCTTCTCTGTGCCTGGGAAACAGAAGTGTTCACATTGCTTCGCAGAATCGCTTTTGTGCAGAAAACAGTAACACTTGTTCAGAACGAAAGAAAGCACAGAGCCCCAGATTTTATGTTGTCCTGGAGAGCTTGCAGAGCACTGGGGAAAGGCAGGCAGAGAATTCTCTGCTAGCACCTTCTCTGTGCCTGGGAAGCAGAAGTCTTCACATTGCTTCGCAGAATCGCTTTTGTGCAGAAAACAGTAACACTTGTTCAGAACGAAAGAAAGCACAGAGCCCCAGATTTTATGTTGTCCTGGAGAGCTTGCAGAGCACTGGGGAAAGGCACGCAGAGAATTCCCTGCTAGCACCTTCTCTGTGCCTGTTCACATTGCTTCGCAGAATCGCTTTTGTGCAGAAAACAATAACACTTGTTCAGAAGGAAAGAAAGCACAGAGCCCCAGATTTTATGTTGTCCTGGAGAGCTTGCAGAGCACTGGGGAAAAGCAGGCAGAGATTTCCCTGCTAGCACGTTCTCTGTGCCTGGGAAGCAGAAGTGTTCCCATTGCTTCGCAGAATCGCTTTTGTGCAGAAAACAGTAACACTTGTTCAGAACGAAAGAAAGCACAGAGCCCCAGATTTTATGTTGTCCTGGAGAGCTTGCAGAGCACTGGGGAAAGGCAGGCAGAGAATTCCCTGCTAGCACCTTCTCTGTGCCTGTTCACATTGCTTCGTAGAATCGCTTTTGTGCAGAAAACAGTAACACTTGTTCAGAACGAAAGAAAGCACAGAGCCCCAGATTTTATGTTGTCCTGGAGAGCTTGCACAGCACTGGGGAAAGGCAGGCAGAGAATTCCCTGCTAGCACCTTCTCTGTGCCTGGGAAGCAGAAGTCTTCACATTGCTTCGCAGAATCGCTTTTGTGCAGAAAACAGTAACACTTGTTCAGAACGAAAGAAAGCACAGAGCCCCAGATTTGCTGTTGTCCTGGAGAGCTTGCAGAGCACTGGGGAAAAGCAGGCAGAGAATTCCCTGCTAGCACCTTCTCTGTGCCTGGGAAGCAGAAGTGATCACATTGCTTCGCAGAATCGCTTTTGTGCAGAAAACAGTAACACTTGTTCAGAACGAAAGAAAGCACAGAGCCCCAGATTTTATGTTGTCCTGGAGAGCTTGCAGAGCACTGGGGAAAAGCAGGCAGAGAATTCCCTGCTAGCACGTTCTCTGTGCCTGGGAAGCAGAAGTGTTCACATTGCTTGGCAGAATCGCTTTTGTGCAGAAAACAGTAACACTTGTTCAGAACGAAAGAAAGCACAGAGCCCCAGATTTTATGTTGTCCTGGAGAGCTTGCAGAGCACTGGGGAAAAGCAGGCAGAGAATTCCCTGCTAGCACCTTCTCTGTGCCTGTTCACATTGCTTCGCATAATCGCTTTTGTGCAGAAAACCGTAACACTTGTTCAGAACGAAAAGAAAGTACAGAGCCCCAGATTTTATGTTGTCCTGGAGAGCTTGCAGAGCACTGGGGAAAGGCAGGCAGAGAATTCCCTGCTAGCACCTTCTCTGTGCCTGGGAAACAGAAGTGTTCCCATTGCTTCGCAGAATCGCTTTTGTGCAGAAAACAGTAACACTTGTTCAGAACGAAAGAAAGCACAGAGCCCCAGATTTTATGTTGTCCTGAAGAGCTAGCAGAGCACTGGGGAAAAGCAGGCAGAGATTTCCCTGCTAGGACGTTCTCTGTGCCTGGGAAGCAGAAGTGTTCCCATTGCTTCGCAGAATCGCTTTTGTGCAGAAAACACTAACACTTGTTCAGAACGAAAGAAAGCACAGAGCCCCAGATTTTATGTTGTCCTGGAGAGCTTGCACAGCACTGGGGAAAGGCAGGCAGAGAATTCCCTGCTAGCACCTTCTCTGTGCCTGGGAAGCAGAAGTCTTCACATTGCTTCGCAGAATCGCTTTTGTGCAGAAAACAGTAACACTTGTTCAGAACGAAAGAAAGCACAGAGCCCCAGATTTTATGTTGTCCTGGAGAGCTTGCAGAGCACTGGGGAAAAGCAGGCAGAGAATTCCCTGCTAGGACCTTCTCTGTGCCTGGGAAGCAGAAGTGTTCCCATTGCTTCGCAGAATCGCTTTTGTGCAGAAAACAGTAACACTTGTTCAGAACGAAAGAAAGCACAGAGCCCCAGATTTGCTGTTGTCCTGGAGAGCTTGCAGAGCACTGGGGAAAGGCAGGCAGAGAATTCCCTGCTAGCACCTTCTCTGTGCCTGGGAAGCAGAAGTGTTCCCATTGCTTCGCAGAATCGCTTTTGTGCAGAAAACAGTAACACTTGTTCAGAACGAAAGAAAGCACAGAGCCCCAGATTTTATGTTGTCCTGGAGAGCTTGCAGAGCACTGGGGAAAGGCAGGCAGAGAATTCCCTGCTAGCACCTTCTCTGTGCCTGGGAAGCAGAAGTGTTCCCATTGCTTCACAGAATCGCTTTTGTGCAGAAAACCGTAACACTTGTTCAGAACGAAAGAAAGCACAGAGCCCCAGATTTGTTGTTGTCCTGGAGAGCTTGCAGAGCACTGGGGAAAGGCAGGCAGAGAATTCCCTGCTAGCACCTTCTCTGTGCCTGGGAAGCAGAACTGTTCACATTGCTTCGCAGAATCGCTTTTGTGCAGAAAACAGTAACACTTGTTCAGAACGAAAGAAAGCACAGAGCCCCAGATTTTATGTTGTCCTGGAGAGCTAGCAGAGCACTGGGGAAAAGCAATCAGAGAATTCCCTGCTAGCACGTTCTCTGTGCCTGGGAAGCAGAAGTGTTCCCATTGCTTCGCAGAATCGCTTTTGTGCAGAAAACAGTAACACTTGTTCAGAACGAAAGAAAGCACAGAGCCCCAGATTTTATGTTGTCCTAGAGAGCTTGCAGAGCACTGGGGAAAGGCAGGCAGAGAATTCCCTGCTAGCACGTTCTCTGTGCCTGGGAAGCAGAAGTGTTCCCATTGCTTCGCAGAATCGCTTTTGTGCAGAAAACAGTAACACTTGTTCAGAACGAAAGAAAGCACAGAGCCCCAGATTTTATGTTGTCCTGGAGAGCTTGCACAGCACTGGGGAAAAGCAGGCAGAGAATTCCCTGCTAGCACCTTCTCTGTGCCTGGGAAGCAGAAGTGTTCACATTGCTTCGCAGAATCGCTTTTGTGCAGAAAACAGTAACAGTTGTTCAGAACGAAAGAAAGCACAGAGCCCCAGATTTTATGTTGTCCTGGAGAGCTTGCAGAGTACTGGGGAAAGGCAGGCAGAGAATTCCCTGCTAGCACCTTCTCTGTGCCTGGGAAACAGAAGTGTTCCCATTGCTTCGCAGAATCGCTTTTGTGCAGAAAACAGTAACACTTGTTCAGAACGAAAGAAAGCACAGAGCCCCAGATTTTATGTTGTCCTGGAGAGCTTGCAGAGCACTGGGGAAAGGCAGGCAGAGAATTCTCTGCTAGCACCTTCTCTGTGCCTGGGAAGCAGAAGTCTTCACATTGCTTTGCAGAATCGCTTTGTGCAGAAAACAGTAACACTTGTTCAGAACGAAAGAAAGCACAGAGCCCCAGAATTTATGTTGTCCTGGAGAGCTTGCAGAGCACTGGGAAAAGGCACGCAGAGAATTCCCTGCTAGCACCTTCTCTGTGCCTGTTCACATTGCTTCGCAGAATCGCTTTTGTGCAGAAAACAATAACACTTGTTCAGAAGGAAAGAAAGCACAGAGCCCCAGATTTTATGTTGTCCTGGAGAGCTTGCAGAGCACTGGGGAAAGGCAGGCAGAGGTTTCCCTGCTAGCACGTTCTATGTGCCTGGGAAGCAGAAGTCTTCACATTGCTTCGCAGAATCGCTTTTGTGCAGAAAACAGTAACACTTGTTCAGAACGAAAGAAAGCACAGAGCCCCAGATTTTATGTTGTCCTGGAGAGCTTGCAGAGCACTGGGGAAAGGCAGGCAGAGAATTCCCTGCTAGCACCTTCTCTGTGCCTGTTCACATTGCTTCGTAGAATCGCTTTTGTGCAGAAAACAGTAACACTTGTTCAGAACGAAAGAAAGCACAGAGCCCCAGATTTTATGTTGTCCTGGAGAGCTTGCAGAGCACTGGGGAAAAGCAGGCAGAGATTTCCCTGCTAGCACGTTCTCTGTGCCTGGGAAGCAGAAGTGTTCACATTGCTTCGCAGAATCGCTTTTGTGCAGAAAACAGTAACACTTGTTCAGAACGAAAGAAAGCACAGAGCCCCAGATTTTATGTTGTCCTGGAGAGCTTGCAGAGCACTGGGGAAAGGCAGGCAGAGAATTCCCTGCTAGCACCTTCTCTGTGCCTGGGAAGCAGAAGTGTTCACATTGCTTCGCAGAATCGCTTTTTTGCAGAAAACAGTAACACTTGTTCAGAACGAAAGAAAGCACAGAGCCCCAGATTTGCTGTTGTCCTGGAGAGCTTGCAGAGCACTGGGGAAAGGCAGGCAGAGAATTCCCTGCTAGCACCTTCTCTCTGTGCCTGGGAAGCAGAAGTGTTCACAATGCTTCGCAGAATCGCTTTTGTGCAGAAAACCGTAACACTTGTTCAGAACGAAAGAAAGCACAGAGCCCCAGATTTTATGTTGTCCTGGAGAGCTTGCAGAGCACTGGGAAAAGGCAGGCAGAGAATTCCCTGCTAGCACCTTCTCTGTGCCTGGGAAGCAGAAGTGTTCACATTGCTTCGCAGAATCGCTTTTGTGCAGAAAACAATAACACTTGTTCAGAAGGAAAGAAAGCACAGAGCCCCAGATTTTATGTTGTCCTGGAGAGCTTGCAGAGCACTGGGGAAAAGCAGGCAGAGATTTCCCTGCTAGCACGTTCTCTGTGCCTGGGAAGCAGAAGTGTTCACATTGCTTCGCAGAATCGCTTTTGTGCAGAAAACAGTAACACTTGTTCAGAACGAAAGAAAGCACAGAGCCCCAGATTTTATGTTGTCCTGGAGAGCTTGCAGAGCACTGGGGAAAGGCAGGCAGAGAATTCCCTGCTAGCACCTTCTCTGTGCCTGTTCACATTGCTTCGTAGAATCGCTTTTGTGCAGAAAACAGTAACACTTGTTCAGACGAAAGAAAGCACAGAGCCCCAGATTTTATGTTGTCCTGGAGAGCTTGCAGAGCACTGGGGAAAGGCAGGCAGAGAATTCCCTGCTAGCACGTTCTCTGTGCCTGGGAAGCAGAAGTGTTCCCATTGCTTCGCAGAATCGCTTTTGTGCAGAAAACAGTAACACTTGTTCAGAACGAAAGAAAGCACAGAGCCCCAGAATTTATGTTGTCCTGGAGAGCTTGCACAGCACTGGGGAAAGGCAGGCAGAGAATTCCCTGCTAGCACCTTCTCTGTGCCTGGGAAGCAGAAGTGTTCACATTGCTTCGCAGAATCGCTTTTGTGCAGAAAACAGTAACACTTGTTCAGAACGAAAGAAAGCACAGAGCCCCAGATTTTATGTTGTCCTGGAGAGCTTGCAGAGCACTGGGAAAAGGCACGCAGAGAATTCCCTGCTAGCACCTTCTCTGTGCCTGTTCACATTGCTTCGCAGAATCGCTTTTGTGCAGAAAACAATAACACTTGTTCAGAAGGAAAGAAAGCACAGAGCCCCAGATTTTATGTTGTCCTGGAGAGCTTGCAGAGCACTGGGGAAAGGCAGGCAGAGAATTCTCTGCTAGCACCTTCTCTGTGCCTGGGAAGCAGAAGTGTTCACATTGCTTCGCAGAATCGCTTTTGTGCAGAAAACAGTAACACTTGTTCAGAACGAAAGAAAGCACAGAGCCCCAGATTTTATGTTGTCCTGGAGAGCTTGCAGAGCACTGGGAAAAGGCACGCAGAGAATTCCCTGCTAGCACCTTCTCTGTGCCTGTTCACATTGCTTCGCAGAATCGCTTTTGTGCAGAAAACAATAACACTTGTTCAGAAGGAAAGAAAGCACAGAGCCCCAGATTTTATGTTGTCCTGGAGAGCTTGCAGAGCACTGGGGAAAAGGAGGCAGAGATTTCCCTGCTAGCACGTTCTCTGTGCCTGGGAAGCAGAAGTGTTCACATTGCTTCGCAGAATCGCTTTTGTGCAGAAAACAGTAACACTTGTTCAGAACGAAAGAAAGCACAGAGCCCCAGATTTTATGTTGTCCTGGAGAGCTTGCAGAGCACTGGGGAAAGGCAGGCAGAGAATTCCCTGCTAGCACCTTCTCTGTGCCTGTTCACATTGCTTCGTAGAATCGCTTTTGTGCAGAAAACAGTAACACTTGTTCAGAACGAAAGAAAGCACAGAGCCCCAGATTTTATGTTGTCCTGGAGAGCTTGCAGAGCACTGGGGAAAAGCAGGCAGAGATTTCCCTGCTAGCACGTTCTCTGTGCCTGGGAAGCAGAAGTGTTCACATTGCTTCGCAGAATCGCTTTTGTGCAGAAAACAGTAACACTTGTTCAGAACGAAAGAAAGCACAGAGCCCCAGATTTTATGTTGTCCTGGAGAGCTTGCAGAGCACTGGGGAAAGGCAGGCAGAGAATTCCCTGCTAGCACCTTCTCTGTGCCTGGGAAGCAGAAGTGTTCACATTGCTTCGCAGAATCGCTTTTTTGCAGAAAACAGTAACACTTGTTCAGAACGAAAGAAAGCACAGAGCCCCAGATTTGATGTTGTCCTGGAGAGCTTGCAGAGCACTGGGGAAAGGCAGGCAGAGAATTCCCTGCTAGCACGTTCTCTGTGCCTGGGAAGCAGAAGTGTTCACAATGCTTCGCAGAATCGCTTTTGTGCAGAAAACAGTAACACTTGTTCAGAACGAAAGAAAGCACAGAGCCCCAGATTTGCTGTTGTCCTGGAGAGCTTGCAGAGCACTGGGGAAAGGCAGGCAGAGAATTCCCTGCTAGCACCTTCTCTGTGCCTGGGAAGCAGAAGTCTTCACATTGCTTCGCAGAATCGCTTTTGTGCAGAAAACAGTAACACTTGTTCAGAACGAAAGAAAGCACAGAGCCCCAGAATTTATGTTGTCCTGGAGAGCTTGCAGAGCACTGGGAAAAGGCAGGCAGAGAATTCCCTGCTAGCACCTTCTCTGTGCCTGTTCACATTGCTTCGCAGAATCGCTTTTGTGCAGAAAACAATAACACTTGTTCAGAAGGAAAGAAAGCACAGAGCCCCAGATTTTATGTTGTCCTGGAGAGCTTGCAGAGCACTGGGGAAAGGCAGGCAGAGAATTCCCTGCTAGCACCTTCTCTGTGCCTGGGAAGCAGAAGTGTTCACATTGCTTCGCAGAATCGCTTTTGTGCAGAAAACAGTAACACTTGTTCAGAACGAAAGAAAGCACAGAGCCCCAGATTTTATGTTGTCCTGGAGAGCTTGCAGAGCACTGGGGAAAGGCAGGCAGAGAATTCCCTGCTAGCACCTTCTCTGTGCCTGGGAAACAGAAGTGTTCCCATTGCTTCGCAGAATCGCTTTTGTGCAGAAAACAGTAACACTTGTTCAGAACGAAAGAAAGCACAGAGCCCCAGATTTTATGTTGTCCTGGAGAGCTTGCAGAGCACTGGGGAAAAGCAGGCAGAGAATTCTCTGCTAGCACCTTCTCTGTGCCTGGGAAGCAGAAGTCTTCACATTGCTTCGCAGAATCGCTTTTGTGCAGAAAACAGTAACACTTGTTCAGAACGAAAGAAAGCACAGAGCCCCAGATTTTATGTTGTCCTGGAGAGCTTGCAGAGCACTGGGGAAAGGCACGCAGAGAATTCCCTGCTAGCACCTTCTCTGTGCCTGTTCACATTGCTTCGCAGAATCGCTTTTGTGCAGAAAACAATAACACTTGTTCAGAAGGAAAGAAAGCACAGAGCCCCAGATTTTATGTTGTCCTGGAGAGCTTGCAGAGCACTGGGGAAAGGCAGGCAGAGAATTCTCTGCTAGCACCTTCTCTGTGCCTGGGAAGCAGAAGTCTTCACATTGCTTCGCAGAATCGCTTTTGTGCAGAAAACAGTAACACTTGTTCAGAACGAAAGAAAGCACAGAGCCCCAGATTTTATGTTGTCCTGGAGAGCTTGCAGAGCACTGGGAAAAGGCACGCAGAGAATTCCCTGCTAGCACCTTCTCTGTGCCTGTTCACATTGCTTCGCAGAATCGCTTTTGTGCAGAAAACAATAACACTTGTTCAGAACGAAAGAAAGCACAGAGCCCCAGATTTTATGTTGTCCTGGAGAGCTTGCAGAGCACTGGGGAAAAGCAGGCAGAGATTTCCCTGCTAGCACGTTCTCTGTGCCTGGGAAGCAGAAGTGTTCACATTGCTTCGCAGAATCGCTTTTGTGCAGAAAACAGTAACACTTGTTCAGAACGAAAGAAAGCACAGAGCCCCAGATTTTATGTTGTCCTGGAGAGCTTGCAGAGCACTGGGGAAAGGCAGGCAGAGAATTCCCTGCTAGCACCTTCTCTGTGCCTGTTCACATTGCTTCGTAGAATCGCTTTTGTGCAGAAAACAGTAACACTTGTTCAGAACGAAAGAAAGCACAGAGCCCCAGATTTTATGTTGTCCTGGAGAGCTTGCAGAGCACTGGGGAAAAGCAGGCAGAGATTTCCCTGCTAGCACGTTCTCTGTGCCTGGGAAGCAGAAGTGTTCACATTGCTTCGCAGAATCGCTTTTGTGCAGAAAACAGTAACACTTGTTCAGAACGAAAGAAAGCACAGAGCCCCAGATTTTCTGTTGTCCTGGAGAGCTTGCAGAGCACTGGGGAAAGGCAGGCAGAGAATTCCCTGCTAGCACCTTCTCTGTGCCTGGGAAGCAGAAGTGTTCACATTGCTTCGCAGAATCGCTTTTTTGCAGAAAACAGTAACACTTGTTCAGAACGAAAGAAAGCACAGAGCCCCAGATTTTATGTTGTCCTGGAGAGCTTGCAGAGCACTGGGGAAAGGCAGGCAGAGAATTCCCTGCTAGCACGTTCTCTGTGCCTGGGAAGCAGAAGTGTTCACAATGCTTCGCAGATCGCTTTTGTGCAGAAAACAGTAACACTTGTTCAGAACGAAAGAAAGCACAGAGCCCCAGATTTGCTGTTGTCCTGGAGAGCTTGCAGAGCACTGGGGAAAGGCAGGCAGAGAATTCCCTGCTAGCACCTTCTCTGTGCCTGGGAAGCAGAAGTGTTCACAATGCTTCGCAGAATCGCTTTTGTGCAGAAAACCGTAACACTTGTTCAGAACGAAAGAAAGCACAGAGCCCCAGATTTTATGTTGTCCTGGAGAGCTTGCAGAGCACTGGGAAAAGGCAGGCAGAGAATTCCCTGCTAGCACCTTCTCTGTGCCTGGGAAGCAGAAGTGTTCACATTGCTTCGCAGAATCGCTTTTGTGCAGAAAACAGTAACACTTGTTCAGAACGAAAGAAAGCACAGAGCCCCAGAATTTATGTTGTCCTGGAGAGCTTGCAGAGCACTGGGGAAAGGCAGGCAGAGGTTTCCCTGCTAGCACGTTCTATGTGCCTGGGAAGCAGAAGTGTTCACATTGCTTCGCAGAATCGCTTTTGTGCAGAAAACAGTAACACTTGTTCAGAACGAAAGAAAGCACAGAGCCCCAGATTTTATGTTGTCCTGGAGAGCTTGCAGAGCACTGGGGAAAGGCAGGCAGAGAATTCCCTGCTAGCACCTTCTCTGTGCCTGGGAAACAGAAGTGTTCCCATTGCTTCGCAGAATCGCTTTTGTGCAGAAAACAGTAACACTTGTTCAGAACGAAAGAAAGCACAGAGCCCCAGATTTTATGTTGTCCTGGAGAGCTTGCAGAGCACTGGGGAAAGGCAGGCAGAGAATTCCCTGCTAGCACGTTCTCTGTGCCTGGGAAGCAGAAGTGTTCACAATGCTTCGCAGAATCGCTTTTGTGCAGAAAACAGTAACACTTGTTCAGAACGAAAGAAAGCACAGAGCCCCAGATTTGCTGTTGTCCTGGAGAGCTTGCAGAGCACTGGGGAAAGGCAGGCAGAGAATTCCCTGCTAGCACCTTCTCTGTGCCTGGGAAGCAGAAGTGTTCACATTGCTTCGCAGAATCGCTTTTGTGCAGAAAACAGTAACACTTGTTCAGAACGAAAGAAAGCACAGAGCCCCAGAATTTATGTTGTCCTGGAGAGCTTGCAGAGCACTGGGAAAAGGCAGGCAGAGAATTCCCTGCTAGCACCTTCTCTGTGCCTGTTCACATTGCTTCGCAGAATCGCTTTTGTGCAGAAAACAATAACACTTGTTCAGAAGGAAAGAAAGCACAGAGCCCCAGATTTTATGTTGTCCTGGAGAGCTTGCAGAGCACTGGGGAAAGGCAGGCAGAGGTTTCCCTGCTAGCACGTTCTATGTGCCTGGGAAGCAGAAGTGTTCACATTGCTTCGCAGAATCGCTTTTGTGCAGAAAACAGTAACACTTGTTCAGAACGAAAGAAAGCACAGAGCCCCAGATTTTATGTTGTCCTGGAGAGCTTGCAGAGCACTGGGGAAAGGCAGGCAGAGAATTCCCTGCTAGCACCTTCTCTGTGCCTGTTCACATTGCTTCGTAGAATCGCTTTTGTGCAGAAAACAGTAACACTTGTTCAGAACGAAAGAAAGCACAGAGCCCCAGATTTTATGTTGTCCTGGAGAGCTTGCAGAGCACTGGGGAAAAGCAGGCAGAGATTTCCCTGCTAGCACGTTCTCTGTGCCTGGGAAGCAGAAGTGTTCACATTGCTTCGCAGAATCGCTTTTGTGCAGAAAACAGTAACACTTGTTCAGAACGAAAGAAAGCACAGAGCCCCAGATTTTATGTTGTCCTGGAGAGCTTGCAGAGCACTGGGAAAAGGCACGCAGAGAATTCCCTGCTAGCACCTTCTCTGTGCCTGTTCACATTGCTTCGCAGAATCGCTTTTGTGCAGAAAACAATAACACTTGTTCAGAAGGAAAGAAAGCACAGAGCCCCAGATTTTATGTTGTCCTGGAGAGCTTGCAGAGCACTGGGGAAAAGGAGGCAGAGATTTCCCTGCTAGCACGTTCTCTGTGCCTGGGAAGCAGAAGTGTTCACATTGCTTCGCAGAATCGCTTTTGTGCAGAAAACAGTAACACTTGTTCAGAACGAAAGAAAGCACAGAGCCCCAGATTTTATGTTGTCCTGGAGAGCTTGCAGAGCACTGGGGAAAGGCAGGCAGAGAATTCCCTGCTAGCACCTTCTCTGTGCCTGTTCACATTGCTTCGTAGAATCGCTTTTGTGCAGAAAACAGTAACACTTGTTCAGAACGAAAGAAAGCACAGAGCCCCAGATTTTATGTTGTCCTGGAGAGCTTGCAGAGCACTGGGGAAAAGCAGGCAGAGATTTTCCTGCTAGCACGTTCTCTGTGCCTGGGAAGCAGAAGTGTTCACATTGCTTCGCAGAATCGCTTTTGTGCAGAAAACAGTAACACTTGTTCAGAACGAAAGAAAGCACAGAGCCCCAGATTTTATGTTGTCCTGGAGAGCTTGCAGAGCACTGGGGAAAGGCAGGCAGAGAATTCCCTGCTAGCACCTTCTCTGTGCCTGGGAAGCAGAAGTGTTCCCATTGCTTCGCAGAATCGCTTTTGTGCAGAAAACAGTAACACTTGTTCAGAACGAAAGAAAGCACAGAGCCCCAGATTTGCTGTTGTCCTGGAGAGCTTGCAGAGCACTGGGGAAAAGCAGGCAGAGAATTCCCTGCTAGGACCTTCTCTGTGCCTGGGAAGCAGAAGTGTTCACATTGCTTCGCAGAATCGCTTTTGTGCAGAAAACAGTAACACTTGTTCAGAACGAAAGAAAGCACAGAGCCCCAGATTTTATGTTGTCCTGGAGAGCTTGCAGAGCACTGGGGAAAGGCAGGCAGAGAATTCTCTGCTAGCACCTTCTCTGTGCCTGGGAAGCAGAAGTCTTCACATTGCTTCGCAGAATCGCTTTTGTGCAGAAAACAGTAACACTTGTTCAGAACGAAAGAAAGCACAGAGCCCCAGATTTTATGTTGTCCTGGAGAGCTTGCAGAGCACTGGGGAAAGGCACGCAGAGAATTCCCTGCTAGCACCTTCTCTGTGCCTGTTCACATTGCTTCGCAGAATCGCTTTTGTGCAGAAAACAATAACACTTGTTCAGAAGGAAAGAAAGCACAGAGCCCCAGATTTTATGTTGTCCTGGAGAGCTTGCAGAGCACTGGGGAAAAGCAGGCAGAGATTTCCCTGCTAGCACGTTCTCTGTGCCTGGGAAGCAGAAGTGTTCCCATTGCTTCGCAGAATCGCTTTTGTGCAGAAAACAGTAACACTTGTTCAGAACGAAAGAAAGCACAGAGCCCCAGATTTTATGTTGTCCTGGAGAGCTTGCAGAGCACTGGGGAAAGGCAGGCAGAGAATTCCCTGCTAGCACCTTCTCTGTGCCTGTTCACATTGCTTCGTAGAATCGCTTTTGTGCAGAAAACAGTAACACTTGTTCAGAACGAAAGAAAGCACAGAGCCCCAGATTTTATGTTGTCCTGGAGAGCTTGCACAGCACTGGGGAAAGGCAGGCAGAGAATTCCCTGCTAGCACCTTCTCTGTGCCTGGGAAGCAGAAGTCTTCACATTGCTTCGCAGAATCGCTTTTGTGCAGAAAACAGTAACACTTGTTCAGAACGAAAGAAAGCACAGAGCCCCAGATTTGCTGTTGTCCTGGAGAGCTTGCAGAGCACTGGGGAAAAGCAGGCAGAGAATTCCCTGCTAGCACCTTCTCTGTGCCTGGGAAGCAGAAGTGATCACATTGCTTCGCAGAATCGCTTTTGTGCAGAAAACAGTAACACTTGTTCAGAACGAAAGAAAGCACAGAGCCCCAGATTTTATGTTGTCCTGGAGAGCTTGCAGAGCACTGGGGAAAAGCAGGCAGAGAATTCCCTGCTAGCACGTTCTCTGTGCCTGGGAAGCAGAAGTGTTCACATTGCTTGGCAGAATCGCTTTTGTGCAGAAAACAGTAACACTTGTTCAGAACGAAAGAAAGCACAGAGCCCCAGATTTTATGTTGTCCTGGAGAGCTTGCAGAGCACTGGGGAAAAGCAGGCAGAGAATTCCCTGCTAGCACCTTCTCTGTGCCTGTTCACATTGCTTCGCATAATCGCTTTTGTGCAGAAAACCGTAACACTTGTTCAGAACGAAAAGAAAGTACAGAGCCCCAGATTTTATGTTGTCCTGGAGAGCTTGCAGAGCACTGGGGAAAGGCAGGCAGAGAATTCCCTGCTAGCACCTTCTCTGTGCCTGGGAAACAGAAGTGTTCCCATTGCTTCGCAGAATCGCTTTTGTGCAGAAAACAGTAACACTTGTTCAGAACGAAAGAAAGCACAGAGCCCCAGATTTTATGTTGTCCTGAAGAGCTAGCAGAGCACTGGGGAAAGGCAGGCAGAGGTTTCCCTGCTAGCACGTTCTCTGTGCCTGGGAAGCAGAAGTGTTCACATTGCTTCGCAGAATCGCTTTTGTGCAGAAAACAGTAACACTTGTTCAGAACGAAAGAAAGCACAGAGCCCCAGATTTTATGTTGTCCTGGAGAGCTTGCACAGCACTGGGGAAAGGCAGGCAGAGAATTCCCTGCTAGCACCTTCTCTGTGCCTGGGAAGCAGAAGTCTTCACATTGCTTCGCAGAATCGCTTTTGTGCAGAAAACAGTAACACTTGTTCAGAACGAAAGAAAGCACAGAGCCCCAGATTTTATGTTGTCCTGGAGAGCTTGCAGAGCACTGGGGAAAAGCAGGCAGAGAATTCCCTGCTAGGACCTTCTCTGTGCCTGGGAAGCAGAAGTGTTCCCATTGCTTCGCAGAATCGCTTTTGTGCAGAAAACAGTAACACTTGTTCAGAACGAAAGAAAGCACAGAGCCCCAGATTTGCTGTTGTCCTGGAGAGCTTGCAGAGCACTGGGGAAAGGCAGGCAGAGAATTCCCTGCTAGCACCTTCTCTGTGCCTGGGAAGCAGAAGTGTTCCCATTGCTTCGCAGAATCGCTTTTGTGCAGAAAACAGTAACACTTGTTCAGAACGAAAGAAAGCACAGAGCCCCAGATTTTATGTTGTCCTGGAGAGCTTGCAGAGCACTGGGGAAAGGCAGGCAGAGAATTCCCTGCTAGCACCTTCTCTGTGCCTGGGAAGCAGAAGTGTTCCCATTGCTTCACAGAATCGCTTTTGTGCAGAAAACCGTAACACTTGTTCAGAACGAAAGAAAGCACAGAGCCCCAGATTTGTTGTTGTCCTGGAGAGCTTGCAGAGCACTGGGGAAAGGCAGGCAGAGAATTCCCTGCTAGCACCTTCTCTGTGCCTGGGAAGCAGAACTGTTCACATTGCTTCGCAGAATCGCTTTTGTGCAGAAAACAGTAACACTTGTTCAGAACGAAAGAAAGCACAGAGCCCCAGATTTTATGTTGTCCTGGAGAGCTAGCAGAGCACTGGGGAAAAGCAATCAGAGAATTCCCTGCTAGCACGTTCTCTGTGCCTGGGAAGCAGAAGTGTTCCCATTGCTTCGCAGAATCGCTTTTGTGCAGAAAACAGTAACACTTGTTCAGAACGAAAGAAAGCACAGAGCCCCAGATTTTATGTTGTCCTAGAGAGCTTGCAGAGCACTGGGGAAAGGCAGGCAGAGAATTCCCTGCTAGCACGTTCTCTGTGCCTGGGAAGCAGAAGTGTTCCCATTGCTTCGCAGAATCGCTTTTGTGCAGAAAACAGTAACACTTGTTCAGAACGAAAGAAAGCACAGAGCCCCAGATTTTATGTTGTCCTGGAGAGCTTGCACAGCACTGGGGAAAAGCAGGCAGAGAATTCCCTGCTAGCACCTTCTCTGTGCCTGGGAAGCAGAAGTGTTCACATTGCTTCGCAGAATCGCTTTTGTGCAGAAAACAGTAACAGTTGTTCAGAACGAAAGAAAGCACAGAGCCCCAGATTTTATGTTGTCCTGGAGAGCTTGCAGAGTACTGGGGAAAGGCAGGCAGAGAATTCCCTGCTAGCACCTTCTCTGTGCCTGGGAAACAGAAGTGTTCCCATTGCTTCGCAGAATCGCTTTTGTGCAGAAAACAGTAACACTTGTTCAGAACGAAAGAAAGCACAGAGCCCCAGATTTTATGTTGTCCTGGAGAGCTTGCAGAGCACTGGGGAAAGGCAGGCAGAGAATTCTCTGCTAGCACCTTCTCTGTGCCTGGGAAGCAGAAGTCTTCACATTGCTTTGCAGAATCGCTTTTGTGCAGAAAACAGTAACACTTGTTCAGAACGAAAGAAAGCACAGAGCCCCAGAATTTATGTTGTCCTGGAGAGCTTGCAGAGCACTGGGAAAAGGCACGCAGAGAATTCCCTGCTAGCACCTTCTCTGTGCCTGTTCACATTGCTTCGCAGAATCGCTTTTGTGCAGAAAACAATAACACTTGTTCAGAAGGAAAGAAAGCACAGAGCCCCAGATTTTATGTTGTCCTGGAGAGCTTGCAGAGCACTGGGGAAAGGCAGGCAGAGGTTTCCCTGCTAGCACGTTCTATGTGCCTGGGAAGCAGAAGTCTTCACATTGCTTCGCAGAATCGCTTTTGTGCAGAAAACAGTAACACTTGTTCAGAACGAAAGAAAGCACAGAGCCCCAGATTTTATGTTGTCCTGGAGAGCTTGCAGAGCACTGGGGAAAGGCAGGCAGAGAATTCCCTGCTAGCACCTTCTCTGTGCCTGTTCACATTGCTTCGTAGAATCGCTTTTGTGCAGAAAACAGTAACACTTGTTCAGAACGAAAGAAAGCACAGAGCCCCAGATTTTATGTTGTCCTGGAGAGCTTGCAGAGCACTGGGGAAAAGCAGGCAGAGATTTCCCTGCTAGCACGTTCTCTGTGCCTGGGAAGCAGAAGTGTTCACATTGCTTCGCAGAATCGCTTTTGTGCAGAAAACAGTAACACTTGTTCAGAACGAAAGAAAGCACAGAGCCCCAGATTTTATGTTGTCCTGGAGAGCTTGCAGAGCACTGGGGAAAGGCAGGCAGAGAATTCCCTGCTAGCACCTTCTCTGTGCCTGGGAAGCAGAAGTGTTCACATTGCTTCGCAGAATCGCTTTTTTGCAGAAAACAGTAACACTTGTTCAGAACGAAAGAAAGCACAGAGCCCCAGATTTGCTGTTGTCCTGGAGAGCTTGCAGAGCACTGGGGAAAGGCAGGCAGAGAATTCCCTGCTAGCACCTTCTCTCTGTGCCTGGGAAGCAGAAGTGTTCACAATGCTTCGCAGAATCGCTTTTGTGCAGAAAACCGTAACACTTGTTCAGAACGAAAGAAAGCACAGAGCCCCAGATTTTATGTTGTCCTGGAGAGCTTGCAGAGCACTGGGAAAAGGCAGGCAGAGAATTCCCTGCTAGCACCTTCTCTGTGCCTGGGAAGCAGAAGTGTTCACATTGCTTCGCAGAATCGCTTTTGTGCAGAAAACAATAACACTTGTTCAGAAGGAAAGAAAGCACAGAGCCCCAGATTTTATGTTGTCCTGGAGAGCTTGCAGAGCACTGGGGAAAAGCAGGCAGAGATTTCCCTGCTAGCACGTTCTCTGTGCCTGGGAAGCAGAAGTGTTCACATTGCTTCGCAGAATCGCTTTTGTGCAGAAAACAGTAACACTTGTTCAGAACGAAAGAAAGCACAGAGCCCCAGATTTTATGTTGTCCTGGAGAGCTTGCAGAGCACTGGGGAAAAGCAGGCAGAGAATTCCCTGCTAGCACCTTCTCTGTGCCTGTTCACATTGCTTCGTAGAATCGCTTTTGTGCAGAAAACAGTAACACTTGTTCAGACGAAAGAAAGCACAGAGCCCCAGATTTTATGTTGTCCTGGAGAGCTTGCAGAGCACTGGGGAAAGGCAGGCAGAGAATTCCCTGCTAGCACGTTCTCTGTGCCTGGGAAGCAGAAGTGTTCCCATTGCTTCGCAGAATCGCTTTTGTGCAGAAAACAGTAACACTTGTTCAGAACGAAAGAAAGCACAGAGCCCCAGAATTTATGTTGTCCTGGAGAGCTTGCAGAGCACTGGGGAAAGGCAGGCAGAGAATTCCCTGCTAGCACCTTCTCTGTGCCTGGGAAACAGAAGTGTTCACATTGCTTCGCAGAATCGCTTTTGTGCAGAAAACAGTAACACTTGTTCAGAACGAAAGAAAGCACAGAGCCCCAGATTTTATGTTGTCCTGGAGAGCTTGCAGAGCACTGGGGAAAGGCAGGCAGAGAATTCTCTGCTAGCACCTTCTCTGTGCCTGGGAAGCAGAAGTGTTCACATTGCTTCGCAGAATCGCTTTTGTGCAGAAAACAGTAACACTTGTTCAGAACGAAAGAAAGCACAGAGCCCCAGATTTTATGTTGTCCTGGAGAGCTTGCAGAGCACTGGGAAAAGGCACGCAGAGAATTCCCTGCTAGCACCTTCTCTGTGCCTGTTCACATTGCTTCGCAGAATCGCTTTTGTGCAGAAAACAATAACACTTGTTCAGAAGGAAAGAAAGCACAGAGCCCCAGATTTTATGTTGTCCTGGAGAGCTTGCAGAGCACTGGGGAAAGGCAGGCAGAGAATTCTCTGCTAGCACCTTCTCTGTGCCTGGGAAGCAGAAGTGTTCACATTGCTTCGCAGAATCGCTTTTGTGCAGAAAACAGTAACACTTGTTCAGAACGAAAGAAAGCACAGAGCCCCAGATTTTATGTTGTCCTGGAGAGCTTGCAGAGCACTGGGAAAAGGCACGCAGAGAATTCCCTGCTAGCACCTTCTCTGTGCCTGTTCACATTGCTTCGCAGAATCGCTTTTGTGCAGAAAACAATAACACTTGTTCAGAACGAAAGAAAGCACAGAGCCCCAGATTTTATGTTGTCCTGGAGAGCTTGCAGAGCACTGGGGAAAAGCAGGCAGAGATTTCCCTGCTAGCACGTTCTCTGTGCCTGGGAAGCAGAAGTGTTCACATTGCTTCGCAGAATCGCTTTTGTGCAGAAAACAGTAACACTTGTTCAGAACGAAAGAAAGCACAGAGCCCCAGATTTTATGTTGTCCTGGAGAGCTTGCAGAGCACTGGGGAAAGGCAGGCAGAGAATTCCCTGCTAGCACCTTCTCTGTGCCTGTTCACATTGCTTCGTAGAATCGCTTTTGTGCAGAAAACAGTAACACTTGTTCAGAACGAAAGAAAGCACAGAGCCCCAGATTTTATGTTGTCCTGGAGAGCTTGCAGAGCACTGGGGAAAAGCAGGCAGAGATTTCCCTGCTAGCACGTTCTCTGTGCCTGGGAAGCAGAAGTGTTCACATTGCTTCGCAGAATCGCTTTTGTGCAGAAAACAGTAACACTTGTTCAGAACGAAAGAAAGCACAGAGCCCCAGATTTTATGTTGTCCTGGAGAGCTTGCAGAGCACTGGGGAAAGGCAGGCAGAGAATTCCCTGCTAGCACCTTCTCTGTGCCTGGGAAGCAGAAGTGTTCACATTGCTTCGCAGAATCGCTTTTTTGCAGAAAACAGTAACACTTGTTCAGAACGAAAGAAAGCACAGAGCCCCAGATTTGATGTTGTCCTGGAGAGCTTGCAGAGCACTGGGGAAAGGCAGGCAGAGAATTCCCTGCTAGCACGTTCTCTGTGCCTGGGAAGCAGAAGTGTTCACAATGCTTCGCAGAATCGCTTTTGTGCAGAAAACAGTAACACTTGTTCAGAACGAAAGAAAGCACAGAGCCCCAGATTTGCTGTTGTCCTGGAGAGCTTGCAGAGCACTGGGGAAAGGCAGGCAGAGAATTCCCTGCTAGCACCTTCTCTGTGCCTGGGAAGCAGAAGTCTTCACATTGCTTCGCAGAATCGCTTTTGTGCAGAAAACAGTAACACTTGTTCAGAACGAAAGAAAGCACAGAGCCCCAGAATTTATGTTGTCCTGGAGAGCTTGCAGAGCACTGGGAAAAGGCAGGCAGAGAATTCCCTGCTAGCACCTTCTCTGTGCCTGTTCACATTGCTTCGCAGAATCGCTTTTGTGCAGAAAACAATAACACTTGTTCAGAACGAAAGAAAGCACAGAGCCCCAGATTTTATGTTGTCCTGGAGAGCTTGCAGAGCACTGGGGAAAGGCAGGCAGAGAATTCCCTGCTAGCACCTTCTCTGTGCCTGGGAAGCAGAAGTGTTCACATTGCTTCGCAGAATCGCTTTTGTGCAGAAAACAGTAACACTTGTTCAGAACGAAAGAAAGCACAGAGCCCCAGATTTTATGTTGTCCTGGAGAGCTTGCAGAGCACTGGGGAAAGGCAGGCAGAGAATTCCCTGCTAGCACCTTCTCTGTGCCTGGGAAACAGAAGTGTTCCCATTGCTTCGCAGAATCGCTTTTGTGCAGAAAACAGTAACACTTGTTCAGAACGAAAGAAAGCACAGAGCCCCAGATTTTATGTTGTCCTGGAGAGCTTGCAGAGCACTGGGGAAAAGCAGGCAGAGAATTCTCTGCTAGCACCTTCTCTGTGCCTGGGAAGCAGAAGTCTTCACATTGCTTCGCAGAATCGCTTTTGTGCAGAAAACAGTAACACTTGTTCAGAACGAAAGAAAGCACAGAGCCCCAGATTTTATGTTGTCCTGGAGAGCTTGCAGAGCACTGGGGAAAGGCACGCAGAGAATTCCCTGCTAGCACCTTCTCTGTGCCTGTTCACATTGCTTCGCAGAATCGCTTTTGTGCAGAAAACAATAACACTTGTTCAGAAGGAAAGAAAGCACAGAGCCCCAGATTTTATGTTGTCCTGGAGAGCTTGCAGAGCACTGGGGAAAGGCAGGCAGAGAATTCTCTGCTAGCACCTTCTCTGTGCCTGGGAAGCAGAAGTCTTCACATTGCTTCGCAGAATCGCTTTTGTGCAGAAAACAGTAACACTTGTTCAGAACGAAAGAAAGCACAGAGCCCCAGATTTTATGTTGTCCTGGAGAGCTTGCAGAGCACTGGGAAAAGGCACGCAGAGAATTCCCTGCTAGCACCTTCTCTGTGCCTGTTCACATTGCTTCGCAGAATCGCTTTTGTGCAGAAAACAATAACACTTGTTCAGAACGAAAGAAAGCACAGAGCCCCAGATTTTATGTTGTCCTGGAGAGCTTGCAGAGCACTGGGGAAAAGCAGGCAGAGATTTCCCTGCTAGCACGTTCTCTGTGCCTGGGAAGCAGAAGTGTTCACATTGCTTCGCAGAATCGCTTTTGTGCAGAAAACAGTAACACTTGTTCAGAACGAAAGAAAGCACAGAGCCCCAGATTTTATGTTGTCCTGGAGAGCTTGCAGAGCACTGGGGAAAGGCAGGCAGAGAATTCCCTGCTAGCACCTTCTCTGTGCCTGTTCACATTGCTTCGTAGAATCGCTTTTGTGCAGAAAACAGTAACACTTGTTCAGAACGAAAGAAAGCACAGAGCCCCAGATTTTATGTTGTCCTGGAGAGCTTGCAGAGCACTGGGGAAAAGCAGGCAGAGATTTCCCTGCTAGCACGTTCTCTGTGCCTGGGAAGCAGAAGTGTTCACATTGCTTCGCAGAATCGCTTTTGTGCAGAAAACAGTAACACTTGTTCAGAACGAAAGAAAGCACAGAGCCCCAGATTTTCTGTTGTCCTGGAGAGCTTGCAGAGCACTGGGGAAAGGCAGGCAGAGAATTCCCTGCTAGCACCTTCTCTGTGCCTGGGAAGCAGAAGTGTTCACATTGCTTCGCAGAATCGCTTTTTTGCAGAAAACAGTAACACTTGTTCAGAACGAAAGAAAGCACAGAGCCCCAGATTTTATGTTGTCCTGGAGAGCTTGCAGAGCACTGGGGAAAGGCAGGCAGAGAATTCCCTGCTAGCACGTTCTCTGTGCCTGGGAAGCAGAAGTGTTCACAATGCTTCGCAGAATCGCTTTTGTGCAGAAAACAGTAACACTTGTTCAGAACGAAAGAAAGCACAGAGCCCCAGATTTGCTGTTGTCCTGGAGAGCTTGCAGAGCACTGGGGAAAGGCAGGCAGAGAATTCCCTGCTAGCACCTTCTCTGTGCCTGGGAAGCAGAAGTGTTCACAATGCTTCGCAGAATCGCTTTTGTGCAGAAAACCGTAACACTTGTTCAGAACGAAAGAAAGCACAGAGCCCCAGATTTTATGTTGTCCTGGAGAGCTTGCAGAGCACTGGGAAAAGGCAGGCAGAGAATTCCCTGCTAGCACCTTCTCTGTGCCTGGGAAGCAGAAGTGTTCACATTGCTTCGCAGAATCGCTTTTGTGCAGAAAACAGTAACACTTGTTCAGAACGAAAGAAAGCACAGAGCCCCAGAATTTATGTTGTCCTGGAGAGCTTGCAGAGCACTGGGGAAAGGCAGGCAGAGGTTTCCCTGCTAGCACGTTCTATGTGCCTGGGAAGCAGAAGTGTTCACATTGCTTCGCAGAATCGCTTTTGTGCAGAAAACAGTAACACTTGTTCAGAACGAAAGAAAGCACAGAGCCCCAGATTTTATGTTGTCCTGGAGAGCTTGCAGAGCACTGGGGAAAGGCAGGCAGAGAATTCCCTGCTAGCACCTTCTCTGTGCCTGGGAAACAGAAGTGTTCCCATTGCTTCGCAGAATCGCTTTTGTGCAGAAAACAGTAACACTTGTTCAGAACGAAAGAAAGCACAGAGCCCCAGATTTTATGTTGTCCTGGAGAGCTTGCAGAGCACTGGGGAAAGGCAGGCAGAGAATTCCCTGCTAGCACCTTCTCTGTGCCTGGGAAGCAGAAGTCTTCACAATGCTTCGCAGAATCGCTTTTGTGCAGAAAACCGTAACACTTGTTCAGAACGAAAGAAAGCACAGAGCCCCAGAATTTATGTTGTCCTGGAGAGCTTGCAGAGCACTGGGAAAAGGCAGGCAGAGAATTCCCTGCTAGCACCTTCTCTGTGCCTGTTCACATTGCTTCGCAGAATCGCTTTTGTGCAGAAAACAATAACACTTGTTCAGAAGGAAAGAAAGCACAGAGCCCCAGATTTTATGTTGTCCTGGAGAGCTTGCAGAGCACTGGGGAAAGGCAGGCAGAGGTTTCCCTGCTAGCACGTTCTATGTGCCTGGGAAGCAGAAGTGTTCACATTGCTTCGCAGAATCGCTTTTGTGCAGAAAACAGTAACACTTGTTCAGAACGAAAGAAAGCACAGAGCCCCAGATTTTATGTTGTCCTGGAGAGCTTGCAGAGCACTGGGGAAAGGCAGGCAGAGAATTCCCTGCTAGCACCTTCTCTGTGCCTGTTCACATTGCTTCGTAGAATCGCTTTTGTGCAGAAAACAGTAACACTTGTTCAGAACGAAAGAAAGCACAGAGCCCCAGATTTTATGTTGTCCTGGAGAGCTTGCAGAGCACTGGGGAAAAGCAGGCAGAGATTTCCCTGCTAGCACGTTCTCTGTGCCTGGGAAGCAGAAGTGTTCACATTGCTTCGCAGAATCGCTTTTGTGCAGAAAACAGTAACACTTGTTCAGAACGAAAGAAAGCACAGAGCCCCAGATTTTCTGTTGTCCTGGAGAGCTTGCAGAGCACTGGGGAAAGGCAGGCAGAGAATTCCCTGCTAGCACCTTCTCTGTGCCTGGGAAGCAGAAGTGTTCACATTGCTTCGCAGAATCGCTTTTTTGCAGAAAACAGTAACACTTGTTCAGAACGAAAGAAAGCACAGAGCCCCAGATTTTATGTTGTCCTGGAGAGCTTGCAGAGCACTGGGGAAAGGCAGGCAGAGAATTCCCTGCTAGCACCTTCTCTGTGCCTGGGAAGCAGAAGTCTTCACAATGCTTCGCAGAATCGCTTTTGTGCAGAAAACAGTAACACTTGTTCAGAACGAAAGAAAGCACAGAGCCCCAGATTTGCTGTTGTCCTGGAGAGCTTGCAGAGCACTGGGGAAAGGCAGGCAGAGAATTCCCTGCTAGCACCTTCTCTGTGCCTGGGAAGCAGAAGTGTTCACAATGCTTCGCAGAATCGCTTTTGTGCAGAAAACCGTAACACTTGTTCAGAACGAAAGAAAGCACAGAGCCCCAGATTTTATGTTGTCCTGGAGAGCTTGCAGAGCACTGGGGAAAGGCAGGCAGAGGTTTCCCTGCTAGCACGTTCTATGTGCCTGGGAAGCAGAAGTGTTCACATTGCTTCGCAGAATCGCTTTTGTGCAGAAAACAGTAACACTTGTTCAGAACGAAAGAAAGCACAGAGCCCCAGATTTTATGTTGTCCTGGAGAGCTTGCAGAGCACTGGGGAAAGGCAGGCAGAGAATTCCCTGCTAGCACCTTCTCTGTGCCTGGGAAACAGAAGTGTTCACATTGCTTCGCAGAATCGCTTTTGTGCAGAAAACAGTAACACTTGTTCAGAACGAAAGAAAGCACAGAGCCCCAGATTTTATGTTGTCCTGGAGAGCTTGCAGAGCACTGGGGAAAGGCAGGCAGAGAATTCCCTGCTAGCACGTTCTCTGTGCCTGGGAAGCAGAAGTGTTCACAATGCTTCGCAGAATCGCTTTTGTGCAGAAAACAGTAACACTTGTTCAGAACGAAAGAAAGCACAGAGCCCCAGATTTGCTGTTGTCCTGGAGAGCTTGCAGAGCACTGGGGAAAGGCAGGCAGAGAATTCCCTGCTAGCACCTTCTCTGTGCCTGGGAAGCAGAAGTCTTCACATTGCTTCGCAGAATCGCTTTTGTGCAGAAAACAGTAACACTTGTTCAGAACGAAAGAAAGCACAGAGCCCCAGAATTTATGTTGTCCTGGAGAGCTTGCAGAGCACTGGGAAAAGGCAGGCAGAGAATTCCCTGCTAGCACCTTCTCTGTGCCTGTTCACATTGCTTCGCAGAATCGCTTTTGTGCAGAAAACAATAACACTTGTTCAGAAGGAAAGAAAGCACAGAGCCCCAGATTTTATGTTGTCCTGGAGAGCTTGCAGAGCACTGGGGAAAGGCAGGCAGAGGTTTCCCTGCTAGCACGTTCTATGTGCCTGGGAAGCAGAAGTGTTCACATTGCTTCGCAGAATCGCTTTTGTGCAGAAAACAGTAACACTTGTTCAGAACGAAAGAAAGCACAGAGCCCCAGATTTTATGTTGTCCTGGAGAGCTTGCAGAGCACTGGGGAAAGGCAGGCAGAGAATTCCCTGCTAGCACCTTCTCTGTGCCTGGGAAACAGAAGTGTTCCCATTGCTTCGCAGAATCGCTTTTGTGCAGAAAACAGTAACACTTGTTCAGAACGAAAGAAAGCACAGAGCCCCAGATTTTATGTTGTCCTGGAGAGCTTGCAGAGCACTGGGGAAAAGCAGGCAGAGAATTCTCTGCTAGCACCTTCTCTGTGCCTGGGAAGCAGAAGTCTTCACATTGCTTCGCAGAATCGCTTTTGTGCAGAAAACAGTAACACTTGTTCAGAACGAAAGAAAGCACAGAGCCCCAGATTTTATGTTGTCCTGGAGAGCTTGCAGAGCACTGGGGAAAGGCACGCAGAGAATTCCCTGCTAGCACCTTCTCTGTGCCTGTTCACATTGCTTCGCAGAATCGCTTTTGTGCAGAAAACAATAACACTTGTTCAGAAGGAAAGAAAGCACAGAGCCCCAGATTTTATGTTGTCCTGGAGAGCTTGCAGAGCACTGGGGAAAGGCAGGCAGAGAATTCTCTGCTAGCACCTTCTCTGTGCCTGGGAAGCAGAAGTCTTCACATTGCTTCGCAGAATCGCTTTTGTGCAGAAAACAGTAACACTTGTTCAGAACGAAAGAAAGCACAGAGCCCCAGATTTTATGTTGTCCTGGAGAGCTTGCAGAGCACTGGGAAAAGGCACGCAGAGAATTCCCTGCTAGCACCTTCTCTGTGCCTGTTCACATTGCTTCGCAGAATCGCTTTTGTGCAGAAAACAATAACACTTGTTCAGAACGAAAGAAAGCACAGAGCCCCAGATTTTATGTTGTCCTGGAGAGCTTGCAGAGCACTGGGGAAAAGCAGGCAGAGATTTCCCTGCTAGCACGTTCTCTGTGCCTGGGAAGCAGAAGTGTTCACATTGCTTCGCAGAATCGCTTTTGTGCAGAAAACAGTAACACTTGTTCAGAACGAAAGAAAGCACAGAGCCCCAGATTTTATGTTGTCCTGGAGAGCTTGCAGAGCACTGGGGAAAGGCAGGCAGAGAATTCCCTGCTAGCACCTTCTCTGTGCCTGTTCACATTGCTTCGTAGAATCGCTTTTGTGCAGAAAACAGTAACACTTGTTCAGAACGAAAGAAAGCACAGAGCCCCAGATTTTATGTTGTCCTGGAGAGCTTGCAGAGCACTGGGGAAAAGCAGGCAGAGATTTCCCTGCTAGCACGTTCTCTGTGCCTGGGAAGCAGAAGTGTTCACATTGCTTCGCAGAATCGCTTTTGTGCAGAAAACAGTAACACTTGTTCAGAACGAAAGAAAGCACAGAGCCCCAGATTTTATGTTGTCCTGGAGAGCTTGCAGAGCACTGGGGAAAGGCAGGCAGAGAATTCCCTGCTAGCACCTTCTCTGTGCCTGGGAAGCAGAAGTGTTCACATTGCTTCGCAGAATCGCTTTTTTGCAGAAAACAGTAACACTTGTTCAGAACGAAAGAAAGCACAGAGCCCCAGATTTTATGTTGTCCTGGAGAGCTTGCAGAGCACTGGGGAAAGGCAGGCAGAGAATTCCCTGCTAGCACCTTCTCTGTGCCTGGGAAGCAGAAGTGTTCACAATGCTTCGCAGAATCGCTTTTGTGCAGAAAACCGTAACACTTGTTCAGAACGAAAGAAAGCACAGAGCCCCAGATTTTATGTTGTCCTGGAGAGCTTGCAGAGCACTGGGAAAAGGCAGGCAGAGAATTCCCTGCTAGCACCTTCTCTGTGCCTGGGAAGCAGAAGTGTTCACATTGCTTCGCAGAATCGCTTTTGTGCAGAAAACAGTAACACTTGTTCAGAACGAAAGAAAGCACAGAGCCCCAGAATTTATGTTGTCCTGGAGAGCTTGCAGAGCACTGGGGAAAGGCAGGCAGAGGTTTCCCTGCTAGCACGTTCTATGTGCCTGGGAAGCAGAAGTGTTCACATTGCTTCGCAGAATCGCTTTTGTGCAGAAAACAGTAACACTTGTTCAGAACGAAAGAAAGCACAGAGCCCCAGATTTTATGTTGTCCTGGAGAGCTTGCAGAGCACTGGGGAAAGGCAGGCAGAGAATTCCCTGCTAGCACCTTCTCTGTGCCTGGGAAACAGAAGTGTTCCCATTGCTTCGCAGAATCGCTTTTGTGCAGAAAACAGTAACACTTGTTCAGAACGAAAGAAAGCACAGAGCCCCAGATTTTATGTTGTCCTGGAGAGCTTGCAGAGCACTGGGGAAAAGCAGGCAGAGAATTCTCTGCTAGCACCTTCTCTGTGCCTGGGAAGCAGTAGTCTTCACATTGCTTCGCAGAATCGCTTTTGTGCAGAAAACAGTAACACTTGTTCAGAACGAAAGAAAGCACAGAGCCCCAGATTTTATGTTGTCCTGGAGAGCTTGCAGAGCACTGGGGAAAGGCACGCAGAGAATTCTCTGCTAGCACCTTCTCTGTGCCTGGGAAGCAGAAGTCTTCACATTGCTTCGCAGAATCGCTTTTGTGCAGAAAACAGTAACACTTGTTCAGAACGAAAGAAAGCACAGAGCCCCAGATTTTATGTTGTCCTGGAGAGCTTGCAGAGCACTGGGAAAAGGCACGCAGAGAATTCCCTGCTAGCACCTTCTCTGTGCCTGTTCACATTGCTTCGCAGAATCGCTTTTGTGCAGAAAACAATAACACTTGTTCAGAACGAAAGAAAGCACAGAGCCCCAGATTTTATGTTGTCCTGGAGAGCTTGCAGAGCACTGGGGAAAAGCAGGCAGAGATTTCCCTGCTAGCACGTTCTCTGTGCCTGGGAAGCAGAAGTGTTCACATTGCTTCGCAGAATCGCTTTTGTGCAGAAAACAGTAACACTTGTTCAGAACGAAAGAAAGCACAGAGCCCCAGATTTTATGTTGTCCTGGAGAGCTTGCAGAGCACTGGGGAAAGGCAGGCAGAGAATTCCCTGCTAGCACCTTCTCTGTGCCTGTTCACATTGCTTCGTAGAATCGCTTTTGTGCAGAAAACAGTAACACTTGTTCAGAACGAAAGAAAGCACAGAGCCCCAGATTTTATGTTGTCCTGGAGAGCTTGCAGAGCACTGGGGAAAAGCAGGCAGAGATTTCCCTGCTAGCACGTTCTCTGTGCCTGGGAAGCAGAAGTGTTCACATTGCTTCGCAGAATCGCTTTTGTGCAGAAAACAGTAACACTTGTTCAGAACGAAAGAAAGCACAGAGCCCCAGATTTTATGTTGTCCTGGAGAGCTTGCACAGCACTGGGGAAAGGCAGGCAGAGAATTCCCTGCTAGCACCTTCTCTGTGCCTGGGAAGCAGAAGTGTTCACATTGCTTCGCAGAATCGCTTTTTTGCAGAAAACAGTAACACTTGTTCAGAACGAAAGAAAGCACAGAGCCCCAGATTTTATGTTGTCCTGGAGAGCTTGCAGAGCACTGGGGAAAGGCAGGCAGAGAATTCCCTGCTAGCACGTTCTCTGTGCCTGGGAAGCAGAAGTGTTCACAATGCTTCGCAGAATCGCTTTTGTGCAGAAAACAGTAACACTTGTTCAGAACGAAAGAAAGCACAGAGCCCCAGATTTGCTGTTGTCCTGGAGAGCTTGCAGAGCACTGGGGAAAGGCAGGCAGAGAATTCCCTGCTAGCACCTTCTCTGTGCCTGGGAAGCAGAAGTGTTCACAATGCTTCGCAGAATCGCTTTTGTGCAGAAAACCGTAACACTTGTTCAGAACGAAAGAAAGCACAGAGCCCCAGATTTTATGTTGTCCTGGAGAGCTTGCAGAGCACTGGGAAAAGGCAGGCAGAGAATTCCCTGCTAGCACCTTCTCTGTGCCTGGGAAGCAGAAGTGTTCACATTGCTTCGCAGAATCGCTTTTGTGCAGAAAACAGTAACACTTGTTCAGAACGAAAGAAAGCACAGAGCCCCAGATTTGCTGTTGTCCTGGAGAGCTTGCAGAGCACTGGGGAAAGGCAGGCAGAGAATTCCCTGCTAGCACCTTCTCTGTGCCTGGGAAGCAGAAGTGTTCCCATTGCTTCGCAGAATCACTTTTGTGCAGAAAACAGTAACACTTGTTCAGAACGAAAGAAAGCACAGAGCCCCAGATTTTATGTTGTCCTGGAGAGCTTGCAGAGCACTGGGGAAAGGCAGGCAGAGATTTCCCTGCTAGCACGTTCTCTGTGCCTGGGAAGCAGAAGTGTTCACATTGCTTCGCAGAATCGCTTTTGTGCAGAAAACAGTAACACTTGTTCAGAACGAAAGAAAGCACAGAGCCCCAGATTTTATGTTGTCCTGGAGAGCTTGCAGAGCACTGGGGAAAGGCAGGCAGAGAATTCCCTGCTAGCACCTTCTCTGTGCCTGGGAAGCAGAAGTCTTCACATTGCTTCGCAGAATCGCTTTTGTGCAGAAAACAGTAACACTTGTTCAGAACGAAAGAAAGCACAGAGCCCCAGATTTTATGTTGTCCTGGAGAGCTTGCAGAGCACTGGGGAAAAGCAGGCAGAGATTTCCCTGCTAGCACGTTCTCTGTGCCTGGGAAGCAGAAGTGTTCACATTGCTTCGCAGAATCGCTTTTGTGCAGAAAACAGTAACACTTGTTCAGAACGAAAGAAAGCACAGAGCCCCAGATTTTATGTTGTCCTGGAGAGCTTGCAGAGCACTGGGGAAAAGCAGGCAGAGATTTCCCTGCTAGCACGTTCTCTGTGCCTGGGAAGCAGAAGTGTTCACATTGCTTCGCAGAATCGCTTTTGTGCAGAAAACAGTAACACTTGTTCAGAACGAAAGAAAGCACAGAGCCCCAGATTTTATGTTGTCCTGGAGAGCTTGCAGAGCACTGGGGAAAGGCAGGCAGAGAATTCCCTGCTAGCACCTTCTCTGTGCCTGGGAAGCAGAAGTGTTCACATTGCTTCGCAGAATCGCTTTTTTGCAGAAAACAGTAACACTTGTTCAGAACGAAAGAAAGCACAGAGCCCCAGATTTTATGTTGTCCTGGAGAGCTTGCAGAGCACTGGGGAAAGGCAGGCAGAGAATTCCCTGCTAGCACGTTCTCTGTGCCTGGGAAGCAGAAGTGTTCACAATGCTTCGCAGAATCGCTTTTGTGCAGAAAACAGTAACACTTGTTCAGAACGAAAGAAAGCACAGAGCCCCAGATTTGCTGTTGTCCTGGAGAGCTTGCAGAGCACTGGGGAAAGGCAGGCAGAGAATTCCCTGCTAGCACCTTCTCTGTGCCTGGGAAGCAGAAGTGTTCACAATGCTTCGCAGAATCGCTTTTGTGCAGAAAACCGTAACACTTGTTCAGAACGAAAGAAAGCACAGAGCCCCAGATTTTATGTTGTCCTGGAGAGCTTGCAGAGCACTGGGAAAAGGCAGGCAGAGAATTCCCTGCTAGCACCTTCTCTGTGCCTGGGAAGCAGAAGTGTTCACATTGCTTCGCAGAATCGCTTTTGTGCAGAAAACAGTAACACTTGTTCAGAACGAAAGAAAGCACAGAGCCCCAGATTTGCTGTTGTCCTGGAGAGCTTGCAGAGCACTGGGGAAAGGCAGGCAGAGAATTCCCTGCTAGCACCTTCTCTGTGCCTGGGAAGCAGAAGTGTTCCCATTGCTTCGCAGAATCACTTTTGTGCAGAAAACAGTAACACTTGTTCAGAACGAAAGAAAGCACAGAGCCCCAGATTTTATGTTGTCCTGGAGAGCTTGCAGAGCACTGGGGAAAGGCAGGCAGAGATTTCCCTGCTAGCACGTTCTCTGTGCCTGGGAAGCAGAAGTGTTCACATTGCTTCGCAGAATCGCTTTTGTGCAGAAAACAGTAACACTTGTTCAGAACGAAAGAAAGCACAGAGCCCCAGATTTTATGTTGTCCTGGAGAGCTTGCACAGCACTGGGGAAAGGCAGGCAGAGAATTCCCTGCTAGCACCTTCTCTGTGCCTGGGAAGCAGAAGTCTTCACATTGCTTCGCAGAATCGCTTTTGTGCAGAAAACAGTAACACTTGTTCAGAACGAAAGAAAGCACAGAGCCCCAGATTTGCTGTTGTCCTGGAGAGCTTGCAGAGCACTGGGGAAAAGCAGGCAGAGAATTCCCTGCTAGGACCTTCTCTGTGCCTGGGAAGCAGAAGTGTTCACATTGCTTCGCAGAATCGCTTTTGTGCAGAAAACAGTAACACTTGTTCAGAACGAAAGAAAGCACAGAGCCCCAGATTTTATGTTGTCCTGGAGAGCTTGCAGAGCACTGGGAAAAGGCACGCAGAGAATTCCCTGCTAGCACCTTCTCTGTGCCTGTTCACATTGCTTCGCAGAATCGCTTTTGTGCAGAAAACAATAACACTTGTTCAGAAGGAAAGAAAGCACAGAGCCCCAGATTTTATGTTGTCCTGGAGAGCTTGCAGAGCACTGGGGAAAAGCAGGCAGAGATTTCCCTGCTAGCACGTTCTCTGTGCCTGGGAAGCAGAAGTGTTCACATTGCTTCGCAGAATCGCTTTTGTGCAGAAAACAGTAACACTTGTTCAGAACGAAAGAAAGCACAGAGCCCCAGATTTTATGTTGTCCTGGAGAGCTTGCAGAGCACTGGGGAAAGGCAGGCAGAGAATTCCCTGCTAGCACCTTCTCTGTGCCTGTTCACATTGCTTCGTAGAATCGCTTTTGTGCAGAAAACAGTAACACTTGTTCAGACGAAAGAAAGCACAGAGCCCCAGATTTTATGTTGTCCTGGAGAGCTTGCAGAGCACTGGGGAAAGGCAGGCAGAGAATTCCCTGCTAGCACGTTCTCTGTGCCTGGGAAGCAGAAGTGTTCACATTGCTTCGCAGAATCGCTTTTGTGCAGAAAACCGTAACACTTGTTCAGAACGAAAGAAAGCATAGAGCCCCAGATTTTATGTTGTCCTGGAGAGCTTGCACAGCACTGGGGAAAGGCAGGCAGAGAATTCCCTGCTAGCACCTTCTCTGTGCCTGGGAAGCAGAAGTCTTCACATTGCTTCGCAGAATCGCTTTTGTGCAGAAAACAGTAACACTTGTTCAGAACGAAAGAAAGCACAGAGCCCCAGATTTGCTGTTGTCCTGGAGAGCTTGCAGAGCACTGGGGAAAAGCAGGCAGAGAATTCCCTGCTAGAACCTTCTCTGTGCCTGGGAAGCAGAAGTGTTCACATTGCTTCGCAGAATCGCTTTTTTGCAGAAAACAGTAACACTTGTTCAGAACGAAAGAAAGCACAGAGCCCCAGATTTTATGTTGTCCTGGAGAGCTTGCAGAGCACTGGGGAAAAGCAGGCAGAGAATTCCCTGCTAGCACGTTCTCTGTGCCTGGGAAGCAGAAGTGTTCACATTGCTTCGCAGAATCGCTTTTGTGCAGAAAACAGTAACACTTGTTCAGAACGAAAGAAAGCACAGAGCCCCAGATTTTATGTTGTCCTGGAGAGCTTGCAGAGCACTGGGGAAAAGCAGGCAGAGAATTCCCTGCTAGCACGTTCTCTGTGCCTGGGAAGCAGAAGTGTTCACATTGCTTCGCAGAATCGCTTTTGTGCAGAAAACAGTAACACTTGTTCAGAACGAAAGAAAGCACAGAGCCCCAGATTTTATGTTGTCCTGGAGAGCTTGCAGAGCACTGGGGAAAAGCAGGCAGAGAATTCCCTGCTAGCACCTTCTCTGTGCCTGGGAAACAGAAGTGTTCCCATTGCTTCGCAGAATCGCTTTTGTGCAGAAAACAGTAACACTTGTTCAGAACGAAAGAAAGCACAGAGCCCCAGATTTTCTGTTGTCCTGGAGAGCTTGCAGAGCACTGGGGAAAGGCAGGCAGAGAATTCCCTGCTAGCACCTTCTCTGTGCCTGGGAAACAGAAGTGTTCCCATTGCTTCGCAGAATCGCTTTTGTGCAGAAAACAGTAACACTTGTTCAGAACGAAAGAAAGCACAGAGCCCCAGAATTTATGTTGTCCTGGAGAGCTTGCAGAGCACTGGAAAAGGCACGCAGAGAATTCCCTGCTAGCACCTTCTCTGTGCCTGTTCACATTGCTTCGCAGAATCGCTTTTGTGCAGAAAACAATAACACTTGTTCAGAAGGAAAGAAAGCACAGAGCCCCAGATTTTATGTTGTCCTGGAGAGCTTGCAGAGCACTGGGGAAAGGCAGGCAGAGATTTCCCTGCTAGCACGTTCTCTGTGCCTGGGAAGCAGAAGTGTTCACATTGCTTCGCAGAATCGCTTTTGTGCAGAAAACAGTAACACTTGTTCAGAACGAAAGAAAGCACAGAGCCCCAGATTTTATGTTGTCCTGGAGAGCTTGCAGAGCACTGGGGAAAGGCAGGCAGAGAATTCCCTGCTAGCACCTTCTCTGTGCCTGGGAAGCAGAAGTGTTCACATTGCTTCGCAGAATCGCTTTTGTGCAGAAAACAATAACACTTGTTCAGAACGAAAGAAAGCACAGAGCCCCAGATTTTATGTTGTCCTGGAGAGCTTGCAGAGCACTGGGGAAAAGCAGGCAGAGATTTCCCTGCTAGCACGTTCTCTGTGCCTGGGAAGCAGAAGTGTTCACATTGCTTCGCAGAATCGCTTTTGTGCAGAAAACAGTAACACTTGTTCAGAACGAAAGAAAGCACAGAGCCCCAGATTTTATGTTGTCCTGGAGAGCTTGCAGAGCACTGGGGAAAAGCAGGCAGAGATTTCCCTGCTAGCACGTTCTCTGTGCCTGGGAAGCAGAAGTGTTCACATTGCTTCGCAGAATCGCTTTTGTGCAGAAAACAGTAACACTTGTTCAGAACGAAAGAAAGCACAGAGCCCCAGATTTTATGTTGTCCTGGAGAGCTTGCACAGCACTGGGGAAAGGCAGGCAGAGAATTCCCTGCTAGCACCTTCTCTGTGCCTGGGAAGCAGAAGTGTTCACATTGCTTCGCAGAATCGCTTTTTTGCAGAAAACAGTAACACTTGTTCAGAACGAAAGAAAGCACAGAGCCCCAGATTTTATGTTGTCCTGGAGAGCTTGCAGAGCACTGGGGAAAGGCAGGCAGAGAATTCCCTGCTAGCACCTTCTCTGTGCCTGGGAAGCAGAAGTGTTCACAATGCTTCGCAGAATCGCTTTTGTGCAGAAAACAGTAACACTTGTTCAGAACGAAAGAAAGCACAGAGCCCCAGATTTGCTGTTGTCCTGGAGAGCTTGCAGAGCACTGGGGAAAGGCAGGCAGAGAATTCCCTGCTAGCACCTTCTCTGTGCCTGGGAAGCAGAAGTGTTCACAATGCTTCGCAGAATCGCTTTTGTGCAGAAAACCGTAACACTTGTTCAGAACGAAAGAAAGCACAGAGCCCCAGATTTTATGTTGTCCTGGAGAGCTTGCAGAGCACTGGGAAAAGGCAGGCAGAGAATTCCCTGCTAGCACCTTCTCTGTGCCTGGGAAGCAGAAGTCTTCACATTGCTTCGCAGAATCGCTTTTGTGCAGAAAACAGTAACACTTGTTCAGAACGAAAGAAAGCACAGAGCCCCAGATTTGCTGTTGTCCTGGAGAGCTTGCAGAGCACTGGGGAAAGGCAGGCAGAGAATTCCCTGCTAGCACCTTCTCTGTGCCTGGGAAGCAGAAGTGTTCCCATTGCTTCGCAGAATCACTTTTGTGCAGAAAACAGTAACACTTGTTCAGAACGAAAGAAAGCACAGAGCCCCAGATTTTATGTTGTCCTGGAGAGCTTGCAGAGCACTGGGGAAAGGCAGGCAGAGAATTCCCTGCTAGCACGTTCTCTGTGCCTGGGAAGCAGAAGTGTTCACATTGCTTCGCAGAATCGCTTTTGTGCAGAAAACAGTAACACTTGTTCAGAACGAAAGAAAGCACAGAGCCCCAGATTTTATGTTGTCCTGGAGAGCTTGCACAGCACTGGGGAAAGGCAGGCAGAGAATTCCCTGCTAGCACCTTCTCTGTGCCTGGGAAGCAGAAGTCTTCACATTGCTTCGCAGAATCGCTTTTGTGCAGAAAACAGTAACACTTGTTCAGAACGAAAGAAAGCACAGAGCCCCAGATTTGCTGTTGTCCTGGAGAGCTTGCAGAGCACTGGGGAAAAGCAGGCAGAGAATTCCCTGCTAGGACCTTCTCTGTGCCTGGGAAGCAGAAGTGTTCACATTGCTTCGCAGAATCGCTTTTGTGCAGAAAACAGTAACACTTGTTCAGAACGAAAGAAAGCACAGAGCCCCAGATTTTATGTTGTCCTGGAGAGCTTGCAGAGCACTGGGAAAAGGCACGCAGAGAATTCCCTGCTAGCACCTTCTCTGTGCCTGTTCACATTGCTTCGCAGAATCGCTTTTGTGCAGAAAACAGTAACACTTGTTCAGAACGAAAGAAAGCACAGAGCCCCAGATTTTATGTTGTCCTGGAGAGCTTGCAGAGCACTGGGGAAAAGCAGGCAGAGATTTCCCTGCTAGCACGTTCTCTGTGCCTGGGAAGCAGAAGTGTTCACATTGCTTCGCAGAATCGCTTTTGTGCAGAAAACAGTAACACTTGTTCAGAACGAAAGAAAGCACAGAGCCCCAGATTTTATGTTGTCCTGGAGAGCTTGCAGAGCACTGGGGAAAGGCAGGCAGAGAATTCCCTGCTAGCACCTTCTCTGTGCCTGTTCACATTGCTTCGTAGAATCGCTTTTGTGCAGAAAACAGTAACACTTGTTCAGACGAAAGAAAGCACAGAGCCCCAGATTTTATGTTGTCCTGGAGAGCTTGCAGAGCACTGGGGAAAGGCAGGCAGAGAATTCCCTGCTAGCACGTTCTCTGTGCCTGGGAAGCAGAAGTGTTCACATTGCTTCGCAGAATCGCTTTTGTGCAGAAAACCGTAACACTTGTTCAGAACGAAAGAAAGCATAGAGCCCCAGATTTTATGTTGTCCTGGAGAGCTTGCACAGCACTGGGGAAAGGCAGGCAGAGAATTCCCTGCTAGCACCTTCTCTGTGCCTGGGAAGCAGAAGTGTTCCCATTGCTTCGCAGAATCGCTTTTGTGCAGAAAACAGTAACACTTGTTCAGAACGAAAGAAAGCACAGAGCCCCAGATTTGCTGTTGTCCTGGAGAGCTTGCAGAGCACTGGGGAAAAGCAGGCAGAGAATTCCCTGCTAGAACCTTCTCTGTGCCTGGGAAGCAGAAGTGTTCACATTGCTTCGCAGAATCGCTTTTTTGCAGAAAACAGTAACACTTGTTCAGAACGAAAGAAAGCACAGAGCCCCAGATTTTATGTTGTCCTGGAGAGCTTGCAGAGCACTGGGGAAAAGCAGGCAGAGAATTCCCTGCTAGCACGTTCTCTGTGCCTGGGAAGCAGAAGTGTTCACATTGCTTCGCAGAATCGCTTTTGTGCAGAAAACCGTAACACTTGTTCAGAACGAAAGAAAGCACAGAGCCCCAGATTTTATGTTGTCCTGGAGAGCTTGCAGAGCACTGGGGAAAAGCAGGCAGAGAATTCCCTGCTAGCACGTTCTCTGTGCCTGGGAAGCAGAAGTGTTCACATTGCTTCGCAGAATCGCTTTTGTGCAGAAAACAGTAACACTTGTTCAGAACGAAAGAAAGCACAGAGCCCCAGATTTTATGTTGTCCTGGAGAGCTTGCAGAGCACTGGGAAAAGGCACGCAGAGAATTCCCTGCTAGCACCTTCTCTGTGCCTGTTCACATTGCTTCGCAGAATCGCTTTTGTGCAGAAAACAATAACACTTGTTCAGAAGGAAAGAAAGCACAGAGCCCCAGATTTTATGTTGTCCTGGAGAGCTTGCAGAGCACTGGGGAAAAGCAGGCAGAGATTTCCCTGCTAGCACGTTCTCTGTGCCTGGGAAGCAGAAGTGTTCACATTGCTTCGCAGAATCGCTTTTGTGCAGAAAACAGTAACACTTGTTCAGAACGAAAGAAAGCACAGAGCCCCAGATTTTATGTTGTCCTGGAGAGCTTGCAGAGCACTGGGGAAAGGCAGGCAGAGAATTCCCTGCTAGCACCTTCTCTGTGCCTGTTCACATTGCTTCGTAGAATCGCTTTTGTGCAGAAAACAGTAACACTTGTTCAGACGAAAGAAAGCACAGAGCCCCAGATTTTATGTTGTCCTGGAGAGCTTGCAGAGCACTGGGGAAAGGCAGGCAGAGAATTCCCTGCTAGCACGTTCTCTGTGCCTGGGAAGCAGAAGTGTTCCCATTGCTTCGCAGAATCGCTTTTGTGCAGAAAACAGTAACACTTGTTCAGAACGAAAGAAAGCACAGAGCCCCAGATTTTATGTTGTCCTGGAGAGCTTGCACAGCACTGGGGAAAGGCAGGCAGAGAATTCCCTGCTAGCACCTTCTCTGTGCCTGGGAAACAGAAGTGTTCACATTGCTTCGCAGAATCGCTTTTGTGCAGAAAACAGTAACACTTGTTCAGAACGAAAGAAAGCACAGAGCCCCAGATTTTATGTTGTCCTGGAGAGCTTGCAGAGCACTGGGGAAAGGCAGGCAGAGAATTCTCTGCTAGCACCTTCTCTGTGCCTGGGAAGCAGAAGTCTTCACATTGCTTCGCAGAATCGCTTTTGTGCAGAAAACAGTAACACTTGTTCAGAACGAAAGAAAGCACAGAGCCCCAGATTTTATGTTGTCCTGGAGAGCTTGCAGAGCACTGGGAAAAGGCACGCAGAGAATTCCCTGCTAGCACCTTCTCTGTGCCTGTTCACATTGCTTCGCAGAATCGCTTTTGTGCAGAAAACAATAACACTTGTTCAGAAGGAAAGAAAGCACAGAGCCCCAGATTTTATGTTGTCCTGGAGAGCTTGCAGAGCACTGGGGAAAGGCAGGCAGAGAATTCTCTGCTAGCACCTTCTCTGTGCCTGGGAAGCAGAAGTGTTCACATTGCTTCGCAGAATCGCTTTTGTGCAGAAAACAGTAACACTTGTTCAGAACGAAAGAAAGCACAGAGCCCCAGATTTTATGTTGTCCTGGAGAGCTTGCAGAGCACTGGGAAAAGGCACGCAGAGAATTCCCTGCTAGCACCTTCTCTGTGCCTGTTCACATTGCTTCGCAGAATCGCTTTTGTGCAGAAAACAATAACACTTGTTCAGAACGAAAGAAAGCACAGAGCCCCAGATTTTATGTTGTCCTGGAGAGCTTGCAGAGCACTGGGGAAAAGCAGGCAGAGATTTCCCTGCTAGCACGTTCTCTGTGCCTGGGAAGCAGAAGTGTTCACATTGCTTCGCAGAATCGCTTTTGTGCAGAAAACAGTAACACTTGTTCAGAACGAAAGAAAGCACAGAGCCCCAGATTTTATGTTGTCCTGGAGAGCTTGCAGAGCACTGGGGAAAGGCAGGCAGAGAATTCCCTGCTAGCACCTTCTCTGTGCCTGTTCACATTGCTTCGTAGAATCGCTTTTGTGCAGAAAACAGTAACACTTGTTCAGAACGAAAGAAAGCACAGAGCCCCAGATTTTATGTTGTCCTGGAGAGCTTGCAGAGCACTGGGGAAAAGCAGGCAGAGATTTCCCTGCTAGCACGTTCTCTGTGCCTGGGAAGCAGAAGTGTTCCCATTGCTTCGCAGAATCGCTTTTGTGCAGAAAACAGTAACACTTGTTCAGAACGAAAGAAAGCACAGAGCCCCAGATTTTATGTTGTCCTGGAGAGCTTGCAGAGCACTGGGGAAAGGCAGGCAGAGAATTCCCTGCTAGCACCTTCTCTGTGCCTGGGAAGCAGAAGTGTTCACATTGCTTCGCAGAATCGCTTTTTTGCAGAAAACAGTAACACTTGTTCAGAACGAAAGAAAGCACAGAGCCCCAGATTTGATGTTGTCCTGGAGAGCTTGCAGAGCACTGGGGAAAGGCAGGCAGAGAATTCCCTGCTAGCACGTTCTCTGTGCCTGGGAAGCAGAAGTGTTCACAATGCTTCGCAGAATCGCTTTTGTGCAGAAAACAGTAACACTTGTTCAGAACGAAAGAAAGCACAGAGCCCCAGATTTGCTGTTGTCCTGGAGAGCTTGCAGAGCACTGGGGAAAGGCAGGCAGAGAATTCCCTGCTAGCACCTTCTCTGTGCCTGGGAAGCAGAAGTCTTCACATTGCTTCGCAGAATCGCTTTTGTGCAGAAAACAGTAACACTTGTTCAGAACGAAAGAAAGCACAGAGCCCCAGAATTTATGTTGTCCTGGAGAGCTTGCAGAGCACTGGGAAAAGGCAGGCAGAGAATTCCCTGCTAGCACCTTCTCTGTGCCTGTTCACATTGCTTCGCAGAATCGCTTTTGTGCAGAAAACAATAACACTTGTTCAGAAGGAAAGAAAGCACAGAGCCCCAGATTTTATGTTGTCCTGGAGAGCTTGCAGAGCACTGGGGAAAGGCAGGCAGAGGTTTCCCTGCTAGCACGTTCTATGTGCCTGGGAAGCAGAAGTGTTCACATTGCTTCGCAGAATCGCTTTTGTGCAGAAAACAGTAACACTTGTTCAGAACGAAAGAAAGCACAGAGCCCCAGATTTTATGTTGTCCTGGAGAGCTTGCAGAGCACTGGGGAAAGGCAGGCAGAGAATTCCCTGCTAGCACCTTCTCTGTGCCTGGGAAACAGAAGTGTTCCCATTGCTTCGCAGAATCGCTTTTGTGCAGAAAACAGTAACACTTGTTCAGAACGAAAGAAAGCACAGAGCCCCAGATTTTATGTTGTCCTGGAGAGCTTGCAGAGCACTGGGGAAAAGCAGGCAGAGAATTCTCTGCTAGCACCTTCTCTGTGCCTGGGAAGCAGAAGTCTTCACATTGCTTCGCAGAATCGCTTTTGTGCAGAAAACAGTAACACTTGTTCAGAACGAAAGAAAGCACAGAGCCCCAGATTTTATGTTGTCCTGGAGAGCTTGCAGAGCACTGGGGAAAGGCACGCAGAGAATTCCCTGCTAGCACCTTCTCTGTGCCTGTTCACATTGCTTCGCAGAATCGCTTTTGTGCAGAAAACAATAACACTTGTTCAGAAGGAAAGAAAGCACAGAGCCCCAGATTTTATGTTGTCCTGGAGAGCTTGCAGAGCACTGGGGAAAGGCAGGCAGAGAATTCTCTGCTAGCACCTTCTCTGTGCCTGGGAAGCAGAAGTGTTCACATTGCTTCGCAGAATCGCTTTTGTGCAGAAAACAGTAACACTTGTTCAGAACGAAAGAAAGCACAGAGCCCCAGATTTTATGTTGTCCTGGAGAGCTTGCAGAGCACTGGGAAAAGGCACGCAGAGAATTCCCTGCTAGCACCTTCTCTGTGCCTGTTCACATTGCTTCGCAGAATCGCTTTTGTGCAGAAAACAATAACACTTGTTCAGAACGAAAGAAAGCACAGAGCCCCAGATTTTATGTTGTCCTGGAGAGCTTGCAGAGCACTGGGGAAAAGCAGGCAGAGATTTCCCTGCTAGCACGTTCTCTGTGCCTGGGAAGCAGAAGTGTTCACATTGCTTCGCAGAATCGCTTTTGTGCAGAAAACAGTAACACTTGTTCAGAACGAAAGAAAGCACAGAGCCCCAGATTTTATGTTGTCCTGGAGAGCTTGCAGAGCACTGGGGAAAGGCAGGCAGAGAATTCCCTGCTAGCACCTTCTCTGTGCCTGTTCACATTGCTTCGTAGAATCGCTTTTGTGCAGAAAACAGTAACACTTGTTCAGAACGAAAGAAAGCACAGAGCCCCAGATTTTATGTTGTCCTGGAGAGCTTGCAGAGCACTGGGGAAAAGCAGGCAGAGATTTCCCTGCTAGCACCTTCTCTGTGCCTGGGAAGCAGAAGTGTTCACATTGCTTCGCAGAATCGCTTTTGTGCAGAAAACAGTAACACTTGTTCAGAACGAAAGAAAGCACAGAGCCCCAGATTTTCTGTTGTCCTGGAGAGCTTGCAGAGCACTGGGGAAAGGCAGGCAGAGAATTCCCTGCTAGCACCTTCTCTGTGCCTGGGAAGCAGAAGTGTTCACATTGCTTCGCAGAATCGCTTTTTTGCAGAAAACAGTAACACTTGTTCAGAACGAAAGAAAGCACAGAGCCCCAGATTTTATGTTGTCCTGGAGAGCTTGCAGAGCACTGGGGAAAGGCAGGCAGAGAATTCCCTGCTAGCACGTTCTCTGTGCCTGGGAAGCAGAAGTGTTCACAATGCTTCGCAGAATCGCTTTTGTGCAGAAAACAGTAACACTTGTTCAGAACGAAAGAAAGCACAGAGCCCCAGATTTGCTGTTGTCCTGGAGAGCTTGCAGAGCACTGGGGAAAGGCAGGCAGAGAATTCCCTGCTAGCACCTTCTCTGTGCCTGGGAAGCAGAAGTGTTCACAATGCTTCGCAGAATCGCTTTTGTGCAGAAAACCGTAACACTTGTTCAGAACGAAAGAAAGCACAGAGCCCCAGATTTTATGTTGTCCTGGAGAGCTTGCAGAGCACTGGGAAAAGGCAGGCAGAGAATTCCCTGCTAGCACCTTCTCTGTGCCTGGGAAGCAGAAGTGTTCACATTGCTTCGCAGAATCGCTTTTGTGCAGAAAACAGTAACACTTGTTCAGAACGAAAGAAAGCACAGAGCCCCAGAATTTATGTTGTCCTGGAGAGCTTGCAGAGCACTGGGGAAAGGCAGGCAGAGGTTTCCCTGCTAGCACGTTCTATGTGCCTGGGAAGCAGAAGTGTTCACATTGCTTCGCAGAATCGCTTTTGTGCAGAAAACAGTAACACTTGTTCAGAACGAAAGAAAGCACAGAGCCCCAGATTTTATGTTGTCCTGGAGAGCTTGCAGAGCACTGGGGAAAGGCAGGCAGAGAATTCCCTGCTAGCACCTTCTCTGTGCCTGGGAAACAGAAGTGTTCCCATTGCTTCGCAGAATCGCTTTTGTGCAGAAAACAGTAACACTTGTTCAGAACGAAAGAAAGCACAGAGCCCCAGATTTTATGTTGTCCTGGAGAGCTTGCAGAGCACTGGGGAAAAGCAGGCAGAGAATTCTCTGCTAGCACCTTCTCTGTGCCTGGGAAGCAGTAGTCTTCACATTGCTTCGCAGAATCGCTTTTGTGCAGAAAACAGTAACACTTGTTCAGAACGAAAGAAAGCACAGAGCCCCAGATTTTATGTTGTCCTGGAGAGCTTGCAGAGCACTGGGGAAAGGCACGCAGAGAATTCCCTGCTAGCACCTTCTCTGTGCCTGTTCACATTGCTTCGCAGAATCGCTTTTGTGCAGAAAACAATAACACTTGTTCAGAAGGAAAGAAAGCACAGAGCCCCAGATTTTATGTTGTCCTGGAGAGCTTGCAGAGCACTGGGGAAAGGCAGGCAGAGAATTCTCTGCTAGCACCTTCTCTGTGCCTGGGAAGCAGAAGTCTTCACATTGCTTCGCAGAATCGCTTTTGTGCAGAAAACAGTAACACTTGTTCAGAACGAAAGAAAGCACAGAGCCCCAGATTTTATGTTGTCCTGGAGAGCTTGCAGAGCACTGGGAAAAGGCACGCAGAGAATTCCCTGCTAGCACCTTCTCTGTGCCTGTTCACATTGCTTCGCAGAATCGCTTTTGTGCAGAAAACAATAACACTTGTTCAGAAGGAAAGAAAGCACAGAGCCCCAGATTTTATGTTGTCCTGGAGAGCTTGCAGAGCACTGGGGAAAAGCAGGCAGAGATTTCCCTGCTAGCACGTTCTCTGTGCCTGGGAAGCAGAAGTGTTCACATTGCTTCGCAGAATCGCTTTTGTGCAGAAAACAGTAACACTTGTTCAGAACGAAAGAAAGCACAGAGCCCCAGATTTTATGTTGTCCTGGAGAGCTTGCAGAGCACTGGGGAAAGGCAGGCAGAGAATTCCCTGCTAGCACCTTCTCTGTGCCTGTTCACATTGCTTCGTAGAATCGCTTTTGTGCAGAAAACAGTAACACTTGTTCAGAACGAAAGAAAGCACAGAGCCCCAGATTTTATGTTGTCCTGGAGAGCTTGCAGAGCACTGGGGAAAAGCAGGCAGAGATTTCCCTGCTAGCACGTTCTCTGTGCCTGGGAAGCAGAAGTGTTCACATTGCTTCGCAGAATCGCTTTTGTGCAGAAAACAGTAACACTTGTTCAGAACGAAAGAAAGCACAGAGCCCCAGATTTTATGTTGTCCTGGAGAGCTTGCACAGCACTGGGGAAAGGCAGGCAGAGAATTCCCTGCTAGCACCTTCTCTGTGCCTGGGAAGCAGAAGTGTTCACATTGCTTCGCAGAATCGCTTTTTTGCAGAAAACAGTAACACTTGTTCAGAACGAAAGAAAGCACAGAGCCCCAGATTTTATGTTGTCCTGGAGAGCTTGCAGAGCACTGGGGAAAGGCAGGCAGAGAATTCCCTGCTAGCACGTTCTCTGTGCCTGGGAAGCAGAAGTGTTCACAATGCTTCGCAGAATCGCTTTTGTGCAGAAAACAGTAACACTTGTTCAGAACGAAAGAAAGCACAGAGCCCCAGATTTGCTGTTGTCCTGGAGAGCTTGCAGAGCACTGGGGAAAGGCAGGCAGAGAATTCCCTGCTAGCACCTTCTCTGTGCCTGGGAAGCAGAAGTGTTCACAATGCTTCGCAGAATCGCTTTTGTGCAGAAAACCGTAACACTTGTTCAGAACGAAAGAAAGCACAGAGCCCCAGATTTTATGTTGTCCTGGAGAGCTTGCAGAGCACTGGGGAAAAGCAGGCAGAGATTTCCCTGCTAGCACGTTCTCTGTGCCTGGGAAGCAGAAGTGTTCACATTGCTTCGCAGAATCGCTTTTGTGCAGAAAACAGTAACACTTGTTCAGAACGAAAGAAAGCACAGAGCCCCAGATTTTATGTTGTCCTGGAGAGCTTGCAGAGCACTGGGGAAAGGCAGGCAGAGAATTCCCTGCTAGCACCTTCTCTGTGCCTGTTCACATTGCTTCGTAGAATCGCTTTTGTGCAGAAAACAGTAACACTTGTTCAGAACGAAAGAAAGCACAGAGCCCCAGATTTTATGTTGTCCTGGAGAGCTTGCAGAGCACTGGGGAAAAGCAGGCAGAGATTTCCCTGCTAGCACCTTCTCTGTGCCTGGGAAGCAGAAGTGTTCACATTGCTTCGCAGAATCGCTTTTGTGCAGAAAACAGTAACACTTGTTCAGAACGAAAGAAAGCACAGAGCCCCAGATTTTCTGTTGTCCTGGAGAGCTTGCAGAGCACTGGGGAAAGGCAGGCAGAGAATTCCCTGCTAGCACCTTCTCTGTGCCTGGGAAGCAGAAGTGTTCACATTGCTTCGCAGAATCGCTTTTTTGCAGAAAACAGTAACACTTGTTCAGAACGAAAGAAAGCACAGAGCCCCAGATTTTATGTTGTCCTGGAGAGCTTGCAGAGCACTGGGGAAAGGCAGGCAGAGAATTCCCTGCTAGCACGTTCTCTGTGCCTGGGAAGCAGAAGTGTTCACAATGCTTCGCAGAATCGCTTTTGTGCAGAAAACAGTAACACTTGTTCAGAACGAAAGAAAGCACAGAGCCCCAGATTTGCTGTTGTCCTGGAGAGCTTGCAGAGCACTGGGGAAAGGCAGGCAGAGAATTCCCTGCTAGCACCTTCTCTGTGCCTGGGAAGCAGAAGTGTTCACAATGCTTCGCAGAATCGCTTTTGTGCAGAAAACAGTAACACTTGTTCAGAACGAAAGAAAGCACAGAGCCCCAGATTTTATGTTGTCCTGGAGAGCTTGCAGAGCACTGGGAAAAGGCAGGCAGAGAATTCCCTGCTAGCACCTTCTCTGTGCCTGGGAAGCAGAAGTGTTCACATTGCTTCGCAGAATCGCTTTTGTGCAGAAAACAGTAACACTTGTTCAGAACGAAAGAAAGCACAGAGCCCCAGAATTTATGTTGTCCTGGAGAGCTTGCAGAGCACTGGGGAAAGGCAGGCAGAGGTTTCCCTGCTAGCACGTTCTATGTGCCTGGGAAGCAGAAGTGTTCACATTGCTTCGCAGAATCGCTTTTGTGCAGAAAACAGTAACACTTGTTCAGAACGAAAGAAAGCACAGAGCCCCAGATTTTATGTTGTCCTGGAGAGCTTGCAGAGCACTGGGGAAAGGCAGGCAGAGAATTCCCTGCTAGCACCTTCTCTGTGCCTGGGAAACAGAAGTGTTCACAATGCTTCGCAGAATCGCTTTTGTGCAGAAAACAGTAACACTTGTTCAGAACGAAAGAAAGCACAGAGCCCCAGATTTGCTGTTGTCCTGGAGAGCTTGCAGAGCACTGGGGAAAGGCAGGCAGAGAATTCCCTGCTAGCACCTTCTCTGTGCCTGGGAAGCAGAAGTGTTCACAATGCTTCGCAGAATCGCTTTTGTGCAGAAAACCGTAACACTTGTTCAGAACGAAAGAAAGCACAGAGCCCCAGATTTTATGTTGTCCTGGAGAGCTTGCAGAGCACTGGGGAAAAGCAGGCAGAGATTTCCCTGCTAGCACGTTCTCTGTGCCTGGGAAGCAGAAGTGTTCACATTGCTTCGCAGAATCGCTTTTGTGCAGAAAACAGTAACACTTGTTCAGAACGAAAGAAAGCACAGAGCCCCAGATTTTATGTTGTCCTGGAGAGCTTGCAGAGCACTGGGGAAAGGCAGGCAGAGAATTCCCTGCTAGCACCTTCTCTGTGCCTGTTCACATTGCTTCGTAGAATCGCTTTTGTGCAGAAAACAGTAACACTTGTTCAGAACGAAAGAAAGCACAGAGCCCCAGATTTTATGTTGTCCTGGAGAGCTTGCAGAGCACTGGGGAAAAGCAGGCAGAGATTTCCCTGCTAGCACCTTCTCTGTGCCTGGGAAGCAGAAGTGTTCACATTGCTTCGCAGAATCGCTTTTGTGCAGAAAACAGTAACACTTGTTCAGAACGAAAGAAAGCACAGAGCCCCAGATTTTCTGTTGTCCTGGAGAGCTTGCAGAGCACTGGGGAAAGGCAGGCAGAGAATTCCCTGCTAGCACCTTCTCTGTGCCTGGGAAGCAGAAGTGTTCACATTGCTTCGCAGAATCGCTTTTTTGCAGAAAACAGTAACACTTGTTCAGAACGAAAGAAAGCACAGAGCCCCAGATTTTATGTTGTCCTGGAGAGCTTGCAGAGCACTGGGAAAAGGCAGGCAGAGAATTCCCTGCTAGCACCTTCTCTGTGCCTGGGAAGCAGAAGTGTTCACATTGCTTCGCAGAATCGCTTTTGTGCAGAAAACAGTAACACTTGTTCAGAACGAAAGAAAGCACAGAGCCCCAGATTTTCTGTTGTCCTGGAGAGCTTGCAGAGCACTGGGGAAAGGCAGGCAGAGAATTCCCTGCTAGCACCTTCTCTGTGCCTGGGAAGCAGAAGTGTTCACATTGCTTCGCAGAATCGCTTTTGTGCAGAAAACAGTAACACTTGTTCAGAACGAAAGAAAGCACAGAGCCCCAGATTTTATGTTGTCCTGGAGAGCTTGCAGAGCACTGGGGAAAGGCAGGCAGAGAATTCCCTGCTAGCACCTTCTCTGTGCCTGGGAAACAGAAGTGTTCCCATTGCTTCGCAGAATCGCTTTTGTGCAGAAAACAGTAACACTTGTTCAGAACGAAAGAAAGCACAGAGCCCCAGATTTTATGTTGTCCTGGAGAGCTTGCAGAGCACTGGGGAAAAGCAGGCAGAGAATTCTCTGCTAGCACCTTCTCTGTGCCTGGGAAGCAGTAGTCTTCACATTGCTTCGCAGAATCGCTTTTGTGCAGAAAACAATAACACTTGTTCAGAAGGAAAGAAAGCACAGAGCCCCAGATTTTATGTTGTCCTGGAGAGCTTGCAGAGCACTGGGGAAAGGCAGGCAGAGAATTCTCTGCTAGCACCTTCTCTGTGCCTGGGAAGCAGAAGTGTTCACATTGCTTCGCAGAATCGCTTTTGTGCAGAAAACAGTAACACTTGTTCAGAACGAAAGAAAGCACAGAGCCCCAGATTTTATGTTGTCCTGGAGAGCTTGCAGAGCACTGGGAAAAGGCACGCAGAGAATTCCCTGCTAGCACCTTCTCTGTGCCTGTTCACATTGCTTCGCAGAATCGCTTTTGTGCAGAAAACAATAACACTTGTTCAGAACGAAAGAAAGCACAGAGCCCCAGATTTTATGTTGTCCTGGAGAGCTTGCAGAGCACTGGGGAAAAGCAGGCAGAGATTTCCCTGCTAGCACGTTCTCTGTGCCTGGGAAGCAGAAGTGTTCACATTGCTTCGCAGAATCGCTTTTGTGCAGAAAACAGTAACACTTGTTCAGAACGAAAGAAAGCACAGAGCCCCAGATTTTATGTTGTCCTGGAGAGCTTGCAGAGCACTGGGGAAAGGCAGGCAGAGAATTCCCTGCTAGCACCTTCTCTGTGCCTGTTCACATTGCTTCGTAGAATCGCTTTTGTGCAGAAAACAGTAACACTTGTTCAGAACGAAAGAAAGCACAGAGCCCCAGATTTTATGTTGTCCTGGAGAGCTTGCAGAGCACTGGGGAAAAGCAGGCAGAGATTTCCCTGCTAGCACCTTCTCTGTGCCTGGGAAGCAGAAGTGTTCACATTGCTTCGCAGAATCGCTTTTTTGCAGAAAACAGTAACACTTGTTCAGAACGAAAGAAAGCACAGAGCCCCAGATTTTATGTTGTCCTGGAGAGCTTGCAGAGCACTGGGGAAAGGCAGGCAGAGAATTCCCTGCTAGCACGTTCTCTGTGCCTGGGAAGCAGAAGTGTTCACAATGCTTCGCAGAATCGCTTTTGTGCAGAAAACAGTAACACTTGTTCAGAACGAAAGAAAGCACAGAGCCCCAGATTTGCTGTTGTCCTGGAGAGCTTGCAGAGCACTGGGGAAAGGCAGGCAGAGAATTCCCTGCTAGCACCTTCTCTGTGCCTGGGAAGCAGAAGTGTTCACAATGCTTCGCAGAATCGCTTTTGTGCAGAAAACCGTAACACTTGTTCAGAACGAAAGAAAGCACAGAGCCCCAGAATTTATGTTGTCCTGGAGAGCTTGCAGAGCACTGGGGAAAGGCAGGCAGAGGTTTCCCTGCTAGCACGTTCTATGTGCCTGGGAAGCAGAAGTGTTCACATTGCTTCGCAGAATCGCTTTTGTGCAGAAAACAGTAACACTTGTTCAGAACGAAAGAAAGCACAGAGCCCCAGATTTTATGTTGTCCTGGAGAGCTTGCAGAGCACTGGGGAAAGGCAGGCAGAGAATTCCCTGCTAGCACCTTCTCTGTGCCTGGGAAACAGAAGTGTTCCCATTGCTTCGCAGAATCGCTTTTGTGCAGAAAACAGTAACACTTGTTCAGAACGAAAGAAAGCACAGAGCCCCAGATTTTATGTTGTCCTGGAGAGCTTGCAGAGCACTGGGGAAAAGCAGGCAGAGAATTCTCTGCTAGCACCTTCTCTGTGCCTGGGAAGCAGTAGTCTTCACATTGCTTCGCAGAATCGCTTTTGTGCAGAAAACAGTAACACTTGTTCAGAACGAAAGAAAGCACAGAGCCCCAGATTTTATGTTGTCCTGGAGAGCTTGCAGAGCACTGGGGAAAGGCACGCAGAGAATTCCCTGCTAGCACCTTCTCTGTGCCTGTTCACATTGCTTCGCAGAATCGCTTTTGTGCAGAAAACAATAACACTTGTTCAGAAGGAAAGAAAGCACAGAGCCCCAGATTTTATGTTGTCCTGGAGAGCTTGCAGAGCACTGGGGAAAGGCAGGCAGAGAATTCTCTGCTAGCACCTTCTCTGTGCCTGGGAAGCAGAAGTCTTCACATTGCTTCGCAGAATCGCTTTTGTGCAGAAAACAGTAACACTTGTTCAGAACGAAAGAAAGCACAGAGCCCCAGATTTTATGTTGTCCTGGAGAGCTTGCAGAGCACTGGGGAAAAGCAGGCAGAGATTTCCCTGCTAGCACGTTCTCTGTGCCTGGGAAGCAGAAGTGTTCACATTGCTTCGCAGAATCGCTTTTGTGCAGAAAACAGTAACACTTGTTCAGAACGAAAGAAAGCACAGAGCCCCAGATTTTATGTTGTCCTGGAGAGCTTGCAGAGCACTGGGGAAAGGCAGGCAGAGAATTCCCTGCTAGCACCTTCTCTGTGCCTGTTCACATTGCTTCGTAGAATCGCTTTTGTGCAGAAAACAGTAACACTTGTTCAGAACGAAAGAAAGCACAGAGCCCCAGATTTTATGTTGTCCTGGAGAGCTTGCAGAGCACTGGGGAAAAGCAGGCAGAGATTTCCCTGCTAGCACGTTCTCTGTGCCTGGGAAGCAGAAGTGTTCACATTGCTTCGCAGAATCGCTTTTGTGCAGAAAACAGTAACACTTGTTCAGAACGAAAGAAAGCACAGAGCCCCAGATTTTATGTTGTCCTGGAGAGCTTGCACAGCACTGGGGAAAGGCAGGCAGAGAATTCCCTGCTAGCACGTTCTCTGTGCCTGGGAAGCAGAAGTGTTCACATTGCTTCGCAGAATCGCTTTTTTGCAGAAAACAGTAACACTTGTTCAGAACGAAAGAAAGCACAGAGCCCCAGATTTTATGTTGTCCTGGAGAGCTTGCAGAGCACTGGGGAAAGGCAGGCAGAGAATTCCCTGCTAGCACGTTCTCTGTGCCTGGGAAGCAGAAGTGTTCACAATGCTTCGCAGAATCGCTTTTGTGCAGAAAACAGTAACACTTGTTCAGAACGAAAGAAAGCACAGAGCCCCAGATTTGCTGTTGTCCTGGAGAGCTTGCAGAGCACTGGGGAAAGGCAGGCAGAGAATTCCCTGCTAGCACCTTCTCTGTGCCTGGGAAGCAGAAGTGTTCACAATGCTTCGCAGAATCGCTTTTGTGCAGAAAACAGTAACACTTGTTCAGAACGAAAGAAAGCACAGAGCCCCAGATTTGCTGTTGTCCTGGAGAGCTTGCAGAGCACTGGGGAAAGGCAGGCAGAGAATTCCCTGCTAGCACCTTCTCTGTGCCTGGGAAGCAGAAGTGTTCCCATTGCTTCGCAGAATCACTTTTGTGCAGAAAACAGTAACACTTGTTCAGAACGAAAGAAAGCACAGAGCCCCAGATTTGCTGTTGTCCTGGAGAGCTTGCAGAGCACTGGGGAAAGGCAGGCAGAGATTTCCCTGCTAGCACGTTCTCTGTGCCTGGGAAGCAGAAGTGTTCACATTGCTTCGCAGAATCGCTTTTGTGCAGAAAACAGTAACACTTGTTCAGAACGAAAGAAAGCACAGAGCCCCAGATTTTATGTTGTCCTGGAGAGCTTGCACAGCACTGGGGAAAGGCAGGCAGAGAATTCCCTGCTAGCACCTTCTCTGTGCCTGGGAAGCAGAAGTCTTCACATTGCTTCGCAGAATCGCTTTTGTGCAGAAAACAGTAACACTTGTTCAGAACGAAAGAAAGCACAGAGCCCCAGATTTGCTGTTGTCCTGGAGAGCTTGCAGAGCACTGGGGAAAAGCAGGCAGAGAATTCCCTGCTAGGACCTTCTCTGTGCCTGGGAAGCAGAAGTGTTCCCATTGCTTCGCAGAATCGCTTTTGTGCAGAAAACAGTAACACTTGTTCAGAACGAAAGAAAGCACAGAGCCCCAGATTTTATGTTGTCCTGGAGAGCTTGCAGAGCACTGGGAAAAGGCACGCAGAGAATTCCCTGCTAGCACCTTCTCTGTGCCTGTTCACATTGCTTCGCAGAATCGCTTTTGTGCAGAAAACAATAACACTTGTTCAGAAGGAAAGAAAGCACAGAGCCCCAGATTTTATGTTGTCCTGGAGAGCTTGCAGAGCACTGGGGAAAAGCAGGCAGAGATTTCCCTGCTAGCACGTTCTCTGTGCCTGGGAAGCAGAAGTGTTCACATTGCTTCGCAGAATCGCTTTTGTGCAGAAAACAGTAACACTTGTTCAGAACGAAAGAAAGCACAGAGCCCCAGATTTTATGTTGTCCTGGAGAGCTTGCAGAGCACTGGGGAAAGGCAGGCAGAGAATTCCCTGCTAGCACCTTCTCTGTGCCTGTTCACATTGCTTCGTAGAATCGCTTTTGTGCAGAAAACAGTAACACTTGTTCAGACGAAAGAAAGCACAGAGCCCCAGATTTTATGTTGTCCTGGAGAGCTTGCAGAGCACTGGGGAAAGGCAGGCAGAGAATTCCCTGCTAGCACGTTCTCTGTGCCTGGGAAGCAGAAGTGTTCACATTGCTTCGCAGAATCGCTTTTGTGCAGAAAACCGTAACACTTGTTCAGAACGAAAGAAAGCATAGAGCCCCAGATTTTATGTTGTCCTGGAGAGCTTGCAGAGCACTGGGGAAAGGCAGGCAGAGAATTCCCTGCTAGCACCTTCTCTGTGCCTGGGAAGCAGAAGTGTTCCCATTGCTTCGCAGAATCGCTTTTGTGCAGAAAACAGTAACACTTGTTCAGAACGAAAGAAAGCACAGAGCCCCAGATTTGCTGTTGTCCTGGAGAGCTTGCAGAGCACTGGGGAAAAGCAGGCAGAGAATTCCCTGCTAGAACCTTCTCTGTGCCTGGGAAGCAGAAGTGTTCACATTGCTTCGCAGAATCGCTTTTTTGCAGAAAACAGTAACACTTGTTCAGAACGAAAGAAAGCACAGAGCCCCAGATTTTATGTTGTCCTGGAGAGCTTGCAGAGCACTGGGGAAAAGCAGGCAGAGAATTCCCTGCTAGCACGTTCTCTGTGCCTGGGAAGCAGAAGTGTTCACATTGCTTCGCAGAATCGCTTTTGTGCAGAAAACAGTAACACTTGTTCAGAACGAAAGAAAGCACAGAGCCCCAGATTTTATGTTGTCCTGGAGAGCTTGCAGAGCACTGGGGAAAAGCAGGCAGAGAATTCCCTGCTAGCACGTTCTCTGTGCCTGGGAAGCAGAAGTGTTCACATTGCTTCGCAGAATCGCTTTTGTGCAGAAAACAGTAACACTTGTTCAGAACGAAAGAAAGCACAGAGCCCCAGATTTTATGTTGTCCTGGAGAGCTTGCAGAGCACTGGGGAAAAGCAGGCAGAGAATTCCCTGCTAGCACCTTCTCTGTGCCTGGGAAACAGAAGTGTTCCCATTGCTTCGCAGAATCGCTTTTGTGCAGAAAACAATAACACTTGTTCAGAAGGAAAGAAAGCACAGAGCCCCAGATTTTATGTTGTCCTGGAGAGCTTGCAGAGCACTGGGGAAAGGCAGGCAGAGATTTCCCTGCTAGCACGTTCTCTGTGCCTGGGAAGCAGAAGTGTTCACATTGCTTCGCAGAATCGCTTTTGTGCAGAAAACAGTAACACTTGTTCAGAACGAAAGAAAGCACAGAGCCCCAGATTTTATGTTGTCCTGGAGAGCTTGCACAGCACTGGGGAAAGGCAGGCAGAGAATTCCCTGCTAGCACCTTCTCTGTGCCTGGGAAGCAGAAGTCTTCACATTGCTTCGCAGAATCGCTTTTGTGCAGAAAACAGTAACACTTGTTCAGAACGAAAGAAATCACAGAGCCCCAGATTTGCTGTTGTCCTGGAGAGCTTGCAGAGCACTGGGGAAAAGCAGGCAGAGAATTCCCTGCTAGGACCTTCTCTGTGCCTGGGAAGCAGAAGTGTTCACATTGCTTCGCAGAATCGCTTTTGTGCAGAAAACAGTAACACTTGTTCAGAACGAAAGAAAGCACAGAGCCCCAGATTTTATGTTGTCCTGGAGAGCTTGCAGAGCACTGGGGAAAAGCAGGCAGAGAATTCCCTGCTAGCACCTTCTCTGTGCCTGGGAAACAGAAGTGTTCCCATTGCTTCGCAGAATCGCTTTTGTGCAGAAAACAGTAACACTTGTTCAGAACGAAAGAAAGCACAGAGCCCCAGATTTTATGTTGTCCTGGAGAGCTTGCAGAGCACTGGGGAAAGGCAGGCAGAGAATTCCCTGCTAGCACCTTCTCTGTGCCTGGGAAACAGAAGTGTTCACATTGCTTCGCAGAATCGCTTTTGTGCAGAAAACAGTAACACTTGTTCAGAACGAAAGAAAGCACAGAGCCCCAGATTTGCTGTTGTCCTGGAGAGCTTGCAGAGCACTGGGGAAAGGCAGGCAGAGAATTCCCTGCTAGCACCTTCTCTGTGCCTGGGAAGCAGAAGTGTTCCCATTGCTTCGCAGAATCGCTTTTGTGCAGAAAACAGTAACACTTGTTCAGAACGAAAGAAAGCACAGAACCCCAGATTTGCTGTTGTCCTGGAGGGCTTGCAGAGCACTGGGGAAAAGGCAGGCAGAGAATTCCCTGCTAGCACCTTCTCTGTGCCTGGGAAGCAGAAGTGTTCACATTGCTTCGCAGAATCGCTTTTGTGCAGAAAACAGTAACACTTGTTCAGAACGAAAGAAAGCACAGAGCCCCAGATTTTATGTTGTCCTGGAGAGCTAGCAGAGCACTGGGGAAAAGCAATCAGAGAATTCCCTGCTAGCACGTTCTCTGTGCCTGGGAAGCAGAAGTGTTCCCATTGCTTCGCAGAATCGCTTTTGTGCAGAAAACAGTAACACTTGTTCAGAACGAAAGAAAGCACAGAGCCCCAGATTTTATGTTGTCCTGGAGAGCTTGCAGAGCACTGGGGAAAGGCAGGCAGAGAATTCCCTGCTAGCACGTTCTCTGTGCCTGGGAAGCAGAAGTGTTCACATTGCTTCGCAGAATCGCTTTTGTGCAGAAAACAGTAACACTTGTTCAGAACGAAAGAAAGCACAGAGCCCCAGAATTTATGTTGTCCTGGAGAGCTTGCAGAGCACTGGGAAAAGGCAGGCAGAGAATTCCCTGCTAGCACCTTCTCTGTGCCTGTTCACATTGCTTCGCAGAATCGCTTTTGTGCAGAAAACAATAACACTTGTTCAGAAGGAAAGAAAGCACAGAGCCCCAGATTTTATGTTGTCCTGGAGAGCTTGCAGAGCACTGGGGAAAGGCAGGCAGAGGTTTCCCTGCTAGCACGTTCTATGTGCCTGGGAAGCAGAAGTGTTCACATTGCTTCGCAGAATCGCTTTTGTGCAGAAAACAGTAACACTTGTTCAGAACGAAAGAAAGCACAGAGCCCCAGATTTTATGTTGTCCTGGAGAGCTTGCAGAGCACTGGGGAAAGGCAGGCAGAGAATTCTCTGCTAGCACCTTCTCTGTGCCTGGGAAGCAGAAGTCTTCACATTGCTTCGCAGAATCGCTTTTGTGCAGAAAACAGTAACACTTGTTCAGAACGAAAGAAAGCACAGAGCCCCAGATTTTATGTTGTCCTGGAGAGCTTGCAGAGCACTGGGAAAAGGCACGCAGAGAATTCCCTGCTAGCACCTTCTCTGTGCCTGTTCACATTGCTTCGCAGAATCGCTTTTGTGCAGAAAACAGTAACACTTGTTCAGAACGAAAGAAAGCACAGAGCCCCAGATTTTATGTTGTCCTGGAGAGCTTGCAGAGCACTGGGGAAAAGCAGGCAGAGATTTCCCTGCTAGCACGTTCTCTGTGCCTGGGAAGCAGAAGTGTTCACATTGCTTCGCAGAATCGCTTTTGTGCAGAAAACAGTAACACTTGTTCAGAACGAAAGAAAGCACAGAGCCCCAGATTTTATGTTGTCCTGGAGAGCTTGCAGAGCACTGGGGAAAGGCAGGCAGAGAATTCCCTGCTAGCACGTTCTCTGTGCCTGGGAAGCAGAAGTGTTCACATTGCTTCGCAGAATCGCTTTTGTGCAGAAAACAGTAACACTTGTTCAGAACGAAAGAAAGCACAGAGCCCCAGATTTTATGTTGTCCTGGAGAGCTTGCACAGCACTGGGGAAAGGCAGGCAGAGAATTCCCTGCTAGCACCTTCTCTGTGCCTGGGAAGCAGAAGTCTTCACATTGCTTCGCAGAATCGCTTTTGTGCAGAAAACAGTAACACTTGTTCAGAACGAAAGAAAGCACAGAGCCCCAGATTTGCTGTTGTCCTGGAGAGCTTGCAGAGCACTGGGGAAAAGCAGGCAGAGAATTCCCTGCTAGGACCTTCTCTGTGCCTGGGAAGCAGAAGTGTTCACATTGCTTCGCAGAATCGCTTTTGTGCAGAAAACAGTAACACTTGTTCAGAACGAAAGAAAGCACAGAGCCCCAGATTTTATGTTGTCCTGGAGAGCTTGCAGAGCACTGGGAAAAGGCAGGCAGAGAATTCCCTGCTAGCACCTTCTCTGTGCCTGTTCACATTGCTTCGCAGAATCGCTTTTGTGCAGAAAACAGTAACACTTGTTCAGAACGAAAGAAAGCACAGAGCCCCAGATTTTATGTTGTCCTGGAGAGCTTGCAGAGCACTGGGGAAAAGCAGGCAGAGATTTCCCTGCTAGCACGTTCTCTGTGCCTGGGAAGCAGAAGTGTTCACATTGCTTCGCAGAATCGCTTTTGTGCAGAAAACAGTAACACTTGTTCAGAACGAAAGAAAGCACAGAGCCCCAGATTTTATGTTGTCCTGGAGAGCTTGCAGAGCACTGGGGAAAGGCAGGCAGAGATTTCCCTGCTAGCACGTTCTCTGTGCCTGGGAAGCAGAAGTGTTCACATTGCTTCGCAGAATCGCTTTTGTGCAGAAAACAGTAACACTTGTTCAGAACGAAAGAAAGCACAGAGCCCCAGATTTGCTGTTGTCCTGGAGAGCTTGCAGAGCACTGGGGAAAGGCAGGCAGAGAATTCCCTGCTAGCACGTTCTCTGTGCCTGGGAAGCAGAAGTGTTCACATTGCTTCGCAGAATCGCTTTTGTGCAGAAAACAGTAACACTTGTTCAGAACGAAAGAAAGCACAGAGCCCCAGATTTTATGTTGTCCTGGAGAGCTTGCACAGCACTGGGGAAAGGCAGGCAGAGAATTCCCTGCTAGCACCTTCTCTGTGCCTGGGAAGCAGAAGTCTTCACATTGCTTCGCAGAATCGCTTTTGTGCAGAAAACAGTAACACTTGTTCAGAACGAAAGAAAGCACAGAGCCCCAGATTTGCTGTTGTCCTGGAGAGCTTGCAGAGCACTGGGGAAAAGCAGGCAGAGAATTCCCTGCTAGGACCTTCTCTGTGCCTGGGAAGCAGAAGTGTTCACATTGCTTCGCAGAATCGCTTTTGTGCAGAAAACAGTAACACTTGTTCAGAACGAAAGAAAGCACAGAGCCCCAGATTTTATGTTGTCCTGGAGAGCTTGCAGAGCACTGGGAAAAGGCAGGCAGAGAATTCCCTGCTAGCACCTTCTCTGTGCCTGTTCACATTGCTTCGCAGAATCGCTTTTGTGCAGAAAACAGTAACACTTGTTCAGAACGAAAGAAAGCACAGAGCCCCAGATTTTATGTTGTCCTGGAGAGCTTGCAGAGCACTGGGGAAAAGCAGGCAGAGATTTCCCTGCTAGCACGTTCTCTGTGCCTGGGAAGCAGAAGTGTTCACATTGCTTCGCAGAATCGCTTTTGTGCAGAAAACAGTAACACTTGTTCAGAACGAAAGAAAGCACAGAGCCCCAGATTTTATGTTGTCCTGGAGAGCTTGCAGAGCACTGGGGAAAGGCAGGCAGAGAATTCCCTGCTAGCACCTTCTCTGTGCCTGTTCACATTGCTTCGTAGAATCGCTTTTGTGCAGAAAACAGTAACACTTGTTCAGACGAAAGAAAGCACAGAGCCCCAGATTTTATGTTGTCCTGGAGAGCTTGCAGAGCACTGGGGAAAGGCAGGCAGAGAATTCCCTGCTAGCACGTTCTCTGTGCCTGGGAAGCAGAAGTGTTCACATTGCTTCGCAGAATCGCTTTTGTGCAGAAAACCGTAACACTTGTTCAGAACGAAAGAAAGCATAGAGCCCCAGATTTTATGTTGTCCTGGAGAGCTTGCACAGCACTGGGGAAAGGCAGGCAGAGAATTCCCTGCTAGCACCTTCTCTGTGCCTGGGAAGCAGAAGTGTTCCCATTGCTTCGCAGAATCGCTTTTGTGCAGAAAACAGTAACACTTGTTCAGAACGAAAGAAAGCACAGAGCCCCAGATTTGCTGTTGTCCTGGAGAGCTTGCAGAGCACTGGGGAAAAGCAGGCAGAGAATTCCCTGCTAGAACCTTCTCTGTGCCTGGGAAGCAGAAGTGTTCACATTGCTTCGCAGAATCGCTTTTTTGCAGAAAACAGTAACACTTGTTCAGAACGAAAGAAAGCACAGAGCCCCAGATTTTATGTTGTCCTGGAGAGCTTGCAGAGCACTGGGGAAAAGCAGGCAGAGAATTCCCTGCTAGCACGTTCTCTGTGCCTGGGAAGCAGAAGTGTTCACATTGCTTCGCAGAATCGCTTTTGTGCAGAAAACCGTAACACTTGTTCAGAACGAAAGAAAGCACAGAGCCCCAGATTTTATGTTGTCCTGGAGAGCTTGCAGAGCACTGGGGAAAGGCAGGCAGAGAATTCCCTGCTAGCACCTTCTCTGTGCCTGGGAAACAGAAGTGTTCCCATTGCTTCGCAGAATCGCTTTTGTGCAGAAAACAGTAACACTTGTTCAGAACGAAAGAAAGCACAGAGCCCCAGAATTTATGTTGTCCTGGAGAGCTTGCAGAGCACTGGGAAAAGGCACGCAGAGAATTCCCTGCTAGCACCTTCTCTGTGCCTGTTAACATTGCTTCGCAGAATCGCTTTTGTGCAGAAAACAATAACACTTGTTCAGAAGGAAAGAAAGCACAGAGCCCCAGATTTGCTGTTGTCCTGGAGAGCTTGCAGAGCACTGGGGAAAAGCAGGCAGAGAATTCCCTGCTAGGACCTTCTCTGTGCCTGGGAAGCAGAAGTGTTCACATTGCTTCGCAGAATCGCTTTTGTGCAGAAAACAGTAACACTTGTTCAGAACGAAAGAAAGCACAGAGCCCCAGATTTTATGTTGTCCTGGAGAGCTTGCAGAGCACTGGGGAAAGGCAGGCAGAGAATTCTCTGCTAGCACCTTCTCTGTGCCTGGGAAGCAGAAGTCTTCACATTGCTTCGCAGAATCGCTTTTGTGCAGAAAACAGTAACACTTGTTCAGAACGAAAGAAAGCACAGAGCCCCAGATTTTATGTTGTCCTGGAGAGCTTGCAGAGCACTGGGAAAAGGCACGCAGAGAATTCCCTGCTAGCACCTTCTCTGTGCCTGTTCACATTGCTTCGCAGAATCGCTTTTGTGCAGAAAACAGTAACACTTGTTCAGAACGAAAGAAAGCACAGAGCCCCAGATTTTATGTTGTCCTGGAGAGCTTGCAGAGCACTGGGGAAAAGCAGGCAGAGATTTCCCTGCTAGCACGTTCTCTGTGCCTGGGAAGCAGAAGTGTTCACATTGCTTCGCAGAATCGCTTTTGTGCAGAAAACAGTAACACTTGTTCAGAACGAAAGAAAGCACAGAGCCCCAGATTTGCTGTTGTCCTGGAGAGCTTGCAGAGCACTGGGGAAAGGCAGGCAGAGAATTCCCTGCTAGCACGTTCTCTGTGCCTGGGAAGCAGAAGTGTTCACATTGCTTCGCAGAATCGCTTTTGTGCAGAAAACAGTAACACTTGTTCAGAACGAAAGAAAGCACAGAGCCCCAGATTTTATGTTGTCCTGGAGAGCTTGCACAGCACTGGGGAAAGGCAGGCAGAGAATTCCCTGCTAGCACCTTCTCTGTGCCTGGGAAGCAGAAGTCTTCACATTGCTTCGCAGAATCGCTTTTGTGCAGAAAACAGTAACACTTGTTCAGAACGAAAGAAAGCACAGAGCCCCAGATTTGCTGTTGTCCTGGAGAGCTTGCAGAGCACTGGGGAAAAGCAGGCAGAGAATTCCCTGCTAGGACCTTCTCTGTGCCTGGGAAGCAGAAGTGTTCACATTGCTTCGCAGAATCGCTTTTGTGCAGAAAACAGTAACACTTGTTCAGAACGAAAGAAAGCACAGAGCCCCAGATTTTATGTTGTCCTGGAGAGCTTGCAGAGCACTGGGAAAAGGCAGGCAGAGAATTCCCTGCTAGCACCTTCTCTGTGCCTGTTCACATTGCTTCGCAGAATCGCTTTTGTGCAGAAAACAGTAACACTTGTTCAGAACGAAAGAAAGCACAGAGCCCCAGATTTTATGTTGTCCTGGAGAGCTTGCAGAGCACTGGGGAAAAGCAGGCAGAGATTTCCCTGCTAGCACGTTCTCTGTGCCTGGGAAGCAGAAGTGTTCACATTGCTTCGCAGAATCGCTTTTGTGCAGAAAACAGTAACACTTGTTCAGAACGAAAGAAAGCACAGAGCCCCAGATTTTATGTTGTCCTGGAGAGCTTGCAGAGCACTGGGGAAAGGCAGGCAGAGAATTCCCTGCTAGCACCTTCTCTGTGCCTGTTCACATTGCTTCGCAGAATCGCTTTTGTGCAGAAAACCGTAACACTTGTTCAGAACGAAAGAAAGCATAGAGCCCCAGATTTTATGTTGTCCTGGAGAGCTTGCACAGCACTGGGGAAAGGCAGGCAGAGAATTCCCTGCTAGCACCTTCTCTGTGCCTGGGAAGCAGAAGTGTTCCCATTGCTTCGCAGAATCGCTTTTGTGCAGAAAACAGTAACACTTGTTCAGAACGAAAGAAAGCACAGAGCCCCAGATTTGCTGTTGTCCTGGAGAGCTTGCAGAGCACTGGGGAAAAGCAGGCAGAGAATTCCCTGCTAGAACCTTCTCTGTGCCTGGGAAGCAGAAGTGTTCACATTGCTTCGCAGAATCGCTTTTTTGCAGAAAACAGTAACACTTGTTCAGAACGAAAGAAAGCACAGAGCCCCAGATTTTATGTTGTCCTGGAGAGCTTGCAGAGCACTGGGGAAAAGCAGGCAGAGAATTCCCTGCTAGCACGTTCTCTGTGCCTGGGAAGCAGAAGTGTTCACATTGCTTCGCAGAATCGCTTTTGTGCAGAAAACCGTAACACTTGTTCAGAACGAAAGAAAGCACAGAGCCCCAGATTTTATGTTGTCCTGGAGAGCTTGCAGAGCACTGGGGAAAGGCAGGCAGAGAATTCCCTGCTAGCACCTTCTCTGTGCCTGGGAAACAGAAGTGTTCCCATTGCTTCGCAGAATCGCTTTTGTGCAGAAAACAGTAACACTTGTTCAGAACGAAAGAAAGCACAGAGCCCCAGAATTTATGTTGTCCTGGAGAGCTTGCAGAGCACTGGGAAAAGGCACGCAGAGAATTCCCTGCTAGCACCTTCTCTGTGCCTGTTAACATTGCTTCGCAGAATCGCTTTTGTGCAGAAAACAATAACACTTGTTCAGAAGGAAAGAAAGCACAGAGCCCCAGATTTTATGTTGTCCTGGAGAGCTTGCAGAGCACTGGGGAAAGGCAGGCAGAGATTTCCCTGCTAGCACGTTCTCTGTGCCTGGGAAGCAGAAGTGTTCACATTGCTTCGCAGAATCGCTTTTGTGCAGAAAACAGTAACACTTGTTCAGAACGAAAGAAAGCACAGAGCCCCAGATTTTATGTTGTCCTGGAGAGCTTGCACAGCACTGGGGAAAGGCAGGCAGAGAATTCCCTGCTAGCACCTTCTCTGTGCCTGGGAAGCAGAAGTCTTCACATTGCTTCGCAGAATCGCTTTTGTGCAGAAAACAGTAACACTTGTTCAGAACGAAAGAAAGCACAGAGCCCCAGATTTGCTGTTGTCCTGGAGAGCTTGCAGAGCACTGGGGAAAAGCAGGCAGAGAATTCCCTGCTAGCACCTTCTCTGTGCCTGGGAAACAGAAGTGTTCCCATTGCTTCGCAGAATCGCTTTTGTGCAGAAAACAGTAACACTTGTTCAGAACGAAAGAAAGCACAGAGCCCCAGATTTTATGTTGTCCTGGAGAGCTTGCAGAGCACTGGGGAAAGGCAGGCAGAGAATTCCCTGCTAGCACCTTCTCTGTGCCTGGGAAACAGAAGTGTTCACATTGCTTCGCAGAATCGCTTTTGTGCAGAAAACAGTAACACTTGTTCAGAACGAAAGAAAGCACAGAGCCCCAGATTTGCTGTTGTCCTGGAGAGCTTGCAGAGCACTGGGAAAAGGCAGGCAGAGAATTCCCTGCTAGCACCTTCTCTGTGCCTGTTCACATTGCTTCGCAGAATCGCTTTTGTGCAGAAAACAATAACACTTGTTCAGAAGGAAAGAAAGCACAGAGCCCCAGATTTTATGTTGTCCTGGAGAGCTTGCAGAGCACTGGGGAAAGGCAGGCAGAGGTTTCCCTGCTAGCACGTTCTATGTGCCTGGGAAGCAGAAGTGTTCACATTGCTTCGCAGAATCGCTTTTGTGCAGAAAACAGTAACACTTGTTCAGAACGAAAGAAAGCACAGAGCCCCAGATTTTATGTTGTCCTGGAGAGCTTGCAGAGCACTGGGGAAAGGCAGGCAGAGAATTCTCTGCTAGCACCTTCTCTGTGCCTGGGAAGCAGAAGTCTTCACATTGCTTCGCAGAATCGCTTTTGTGCAGAAAACAGTAACACTTGTTCAGAACGAAAGAAAGCACAGAGCCCCAGATTTTATGTTGTCCTGGAGAGCTTGCAGAGCACTGGGAAAAGGCACGCAGAGAATTCCCTGCTAGCACCTTCTCTGTGCCTGTTCACATTGCTTCGCAGAATCGCTTTTGTGCAGAAAACAGTAACACTTGTTCAGAACGAAAGAAAGCACAGAGCCCCAGATTTTATGTTGTCCTGGAGAGCTTGCAGAGCACTGGGGAAAAGCAGGCAGAGATTTCCCTGCTAGCACGTTCTCTGTGCCTGGGAAGCAGAAGTGTTCACATTGCTTCGCAGAATCGCTTTTGTGCAGAAAACAGTAACACTTGTTCAGAACGAAAGAAAGCACAGAGCCCCAGATTTGCTGTTGTCCTGGAGAGCTTGCAGAGCACTGGGGAAAGGCAGGCAGAGAATTCCCTGCTAGCACGTTCTCTGTGCCTGGGAAGCAGAAGTGTTCACATTGCTTCGCAGAATCGCTTTTGTGCAGAAAACAGTAACACTTGTTCAGAACGAAAGAAAGCACAGAGCCCCAGATTTTATGTTGTCCTGGAGAGCTTGCACAGCACTGGGGAAAGGCAGGCAGAGAATTCCCTGCTAGCACCTTCTCTGTGCCTGGGAAGCAGAAGTCTTCACATTGCTTCGCAGAATCGCTTTTGTGCAGAAAACAGTAACACTTGTTCAGAACGAAAGAAAGCACAGAGCCCCAGATTTGCTGTTGTCCTGGAGAGCTTGCAGAGCACTGGGGAAAAGCAGGCAGAGAATTCCCTGCTAGGACCTTCTCTGTGCCTGGGAAGCAGAAGTGTTCACATTGCTTCGCAGAATCGCTTTTGTGCAGAAAACAGTAACACTTGTTCAGAACGAAAGAAAGCACAGAGCCCCAGATTTTATGTTGTCCTGGAGAGCTTGCAGAGCACTGGGGAAAGGCAGGCAGAGAATTCTCTGCTAGCACCTTCTCTGTGCCTGGGAAGCAGAAGTCTTCACATTGCTTCGCAGAATCGCTTTTGTGCAGAAAACAGTAACACTTGTTCAGAACGAAAGAAAGCACAGAGCCCCAGATTTTATGTTGTCCTGGAGAGCTTGCAGAGCACTGGGAAAAGGCACGCAGAGAATTCCCTGCTAGCACCTTCTCTGTGCCTGTTCACATTGCTTCGCAGAATCGCTTTTGTGCAGAAAACAGTAACACTTGTTCAGAACGAAAGAAAGCACAGAGCCCCAGATTTTATGTTGTCCTGGAGAGCTTGCAGAGCACTGGGGAAAAGCAGGCAGAGATTTCCCTGCTAGCACGTTCTCTGTGCCTGGGAAGCAGAAGTGTTCACATTGCTTCGCAGAATCGCTTTTGTGCAGAAAACAGTAACACTTGTTCAGAACGAAAGAAAGCACAGAGCCCCAGATTTGCTGTTGTCCTGGAGAGCTTGCAGAGCACTGGGGAAAGGCAGGCAGAGAATTCCCTGCTAGCACGTTCTCTGTGCCTGGGAAGCAGAAGTGTTCACATTGCTTCGCAGAATCGCTTTTGTGCAGAAAACAGTAACACTTGTTCAGAACGAAAGAAAGCACAGAGCCCCAGATTTTATGTTGTCCTGGAGAGCTTGCACAGCACTGGGGAAAGGCAGGCAGAGAATTCCCTGCTAGCACCTTCTCTGTGCCTGGGAAGCAGAAGTCTTCACATTGCTTCGCAGAATCGCTTTTGTGCAGAAAACAGTAACACTTGTTCAGAACGAAAGAAAGCACAGAGCCCCAGATTTGCTGTTGTCCTGGAGAGCTTGCAGAGCACTGGGGAAAAGCAGGCAGAGAATTCCCTGCTAGGACCTTCTCTGTGCCTGGGAAGCAGAAGTGTTCACATTGCTTCGCAGAATCGCTTTTGTGCAGAAAACAGTAACACTTGTTCAGAACGAAAGAAAGCACAGAGCCCCAGATTTTATGTTGTCCTGGAGAGCTTGCAGAGCACTGGGAAAAGGCAGGCAGAGAATTCCCTGCTAGCACCTTCTCTGTGCCTGTTCACATTGCTTCGCAGAATCGCTTTTGTGCAGAAAACAGTAACACTTGTTCAGAACGAAAGAAAGCACAGAGCCCCAGATTTTATGTTGTCCTGGAGAGCTTGCAGAGCACTGGGGAAAAGCAGGCAGAGATTTCCCTGCTAGCACGTTCTCTGTGCCTGGGAAGCAGAAGTGTTCACATTGCTTCGCAGAATCGCTTTTGTGCAGAAAACAGTAACACTTGTTCAGAACGAAAGAAAGCACAGAGCCCCAGATTTGCTGTTGTCCTGGAGAGCTTGCAGAGCACTGGGGAAAGGCAGGCAGAGAATTCCCTGCTAGCACGTTCTCTGTGCCTGGGAAGCAGAAGTGTTCACATTGCTTCGCAGAATCGCTTTTGTGCAGAAAACAGTAACACTTGTTCAGAACGAAAGAAAGCACAGAGCCCCAGATTTTATGTTGTCCTGGAGAGCTTGCACAGCACTGGGGAAAGGCAGGCAGAGAATTCCCTGCTAGCACCTTCTCTGTGCCTGGGAAGCAGAAGTCTTCACATTGCTTCGCAGAATCGCTTTTGTGCAGAAAACAGTAACACTTGTTCAGAACGAAAGAAAGCACAGAGCCCCAGATTTGCTGTTGTCCTGGAGAGCTTGCAGAGCACTGGGGAAAAGCAGGCAGAGAATTCCCTGCTAGGACCTTCTCTGTGCCTGGGAAGCAGAAGTGTTCACATTGCTTCGCAGAATCGCTTTTGTGCAGAAAACAGTAACACTTGTTCAGAACGAAAGAAAGCACAGAGCCCCAGATTTTATGTTGTCCTGGAGAGCTTGCAGAGCACTGGGAAAAGGCAGGCAGAGAATTCCCTGCTAGCACCTTCTCTGTGCCTGTTCACATTGCTTCGCAGAATCGCTTTTGTGCAGAAAACAGTAACACTTGTTCAGAAGGAAAGAAAGCACAGAGCCCCAGATTTTATGTTGTCCTGGAGAGCTTGCAGAGCACTGGGGAAAAGCAGGCAGAGATTTCCCTGCTAGCACGTTCTCTGTGCCTGGGAAGCAGAAGTGTTCACATTGCTTCGCAGAATCGCTTTTGTGCAGAAAACAGTAACACTTGTTCAGAACGAAAGAAAGCACAGAGCCCCAGATTTTATGTTGTCCTGGAGAGCTTGCAGAGCACTGGGGAAAGGCAGGCAGAGAATTCCCTGCTAGCACCTTCTCTGTGCCTGTTCACATTGCTTCGTAGAATCGCTTTTGTGCAGAAAACAGTAACACTTGTTCAGACGAAAGAAAGCACAGAGCCCCAGATTTTATGTTGTCCTGGAGAGCTTGCAGAGCACTGGGGAAAGGCAGGCAGAGAATTCCCTGCTAGCACGTTCTCTGTGCCTGGGAAGCAGAAGTGTTCACATTGCTTCGCAGAATCGCTTTTGTGCAGAAAACCGTAACACTTGTTCAGAACGAAAGAAAGCATAGAGCCCCAGATTTTATGTTGTCCTGGAGAGCTTGCACAGCACTGGGGAAAGGCAGGCAGAGAATTCCCTGCTAGCACCTTCTCTGTGCCTGGGAAACAGAAGTGTTCCCATTGCTTCGCAGAATCGCTTTTGTGCAGAAAACAGTAACACTTGTTCAGAACGAAAGAAAGCACAGAGCCCCAGAATTTATGTTGTCCTGGAGAGCTTGCAGAGCACTGGGAAAAGGCACGCAGAGAATTCCCTGCTAGCACCTTCTCTGTGCCTGTTAACATTGCTTCGCAGAATCGCTTTTGTGCAGAAAACAATAACACTTGTTCAGAAGGAAAGAAAGCACAGAGCCCCAGATTTTATGTTGTCCTGGAGAGCTTGCAGAGCACTGGGGAAAGGCAGGCAGAGATTTCCCTGCTAGCACGTTCTCTGTGCCTGGGAAGCAGAAGTGTTCACATTGCTTCGCAGAATCGCTTTTGTGCAGAAAACAGTAACACTTGTTCAGAACGAAAGAAAGCACAGAGCCCCAGATTTTATGTTGTCCTGGAGAGCTTGCACAGCACTGGGGAAAGGCAGGCAGAGAATTCCCTGCTAGCACCTTCTCTGTGCCTGGGAAGCAGAAGTCTTCACATTGCTTCGCAGAATCGCTTTTGTGCAGAAAACAGTAACACTTGTTCAGAACGAAAGAAAGCACAGAGCCCCAGATTTGCTGTTGTCCTGGAGAGCTTGCAGAGCACTGGGGAAAAGCAGGCAGAGAATTCCCTGCTAGCACCTTCTCTGTGCCTGGGAAACAGAAGTGTTCCCATTGCTTCGCAGAATCGCTTTTGTGCAGAAAACAGTAACACTTGTTCAGAACGAAAGAAAGCACAGAGCCCCAGATTTTATGTTGTCCTGGAGAGCTTGCAGAGCACTGGGGAAAGGCAGGCAGAGAATTCCCTGCTAGCACCTTCTCTGTGCCTGGGAAACAGAAGTGTTCACATTGCTTCGCAGAATCGCTTTTGTGCAGAAAACAGTAACACTTGTTCAGAACGAAAGAAAGCACAGAGCCCCAGATTTGCTGTTGTCCTGGAGAGCTTGCAGAGCACTGGGAAAAGGCAGGCAGAGAATTCCCTGCTAGCACCTTCTCTGTGCCTGTTCACATTGCTTCGCAGAATCGCTTTTGTGCAGAAAACAATAACACTTGTTCAGAAGGAAAGAAAGCACAGAGCCCCAGATTTTATGTTGTCCTGGAGAGCTTGCAGAGCACTGGGGAAAGGCAGGCAGAGGTTTCCCTGCTAGCACGTTCTATGTGCCTGGGAAGCAGAAGTGTTCACATTGCTTCGCAGAATCGCTTTTGTGCAGAAAACAGTAACACTTGTTCAGAACGAAAGAAAGCACAGAGCCCCAGATTTTATGTTGTCCTGGAGAGCTTGCAGAGCACTGGGGAAAGGCAGGCAGAGAATTCTCTGCTAGCACCTTCTCTGTGCCTGGGAAGCAGAAGTCTTCACATTGCTTCGCAGAATCGCTTTTGTGCAGAAAACAGTAACACTTGTTCAGAACGAAAGAAAGCACAGAGCCCCAGATTTTATGTTGTCCTGGAGAGCTTGCAGAGCACTGGGAAAAGGCACGCAGAGAATTCCCTGCTAGCACCTTCTCTGTGCCTGTTCACATTGCTTCGCAGAATCGCTTTTGTGCAGAAAACAGTAACACTTGTTCAGAACGAAAGAAAGCACAGAGCCCCAGATTTTATGTTGTCCTGGAGAGCTTGCAGAGCACTGGGGAAAAGCAGTCAGAGATTTCCCTGCTAGCACGTTCTCTGTGCCTGGGAAGCAGAAGTGTTCACATTGCTTCGCAGAATCGCTTTTGTGCAGAAAACAGTAACACTTGTTCAGAACGAAAGAAAGCACAGAGCCCCAGATTTTATGTTGTCCTGGAGAGCTTGCACAGCACTGGGGAAAGGCAGGCAGAGAATTCCCTGCTAGCACCTTCTCTGTGCCTGGGAAGCAGAAGTGTTCACATTGCTTCGCAGAATCGCTTTTGTGCAGAAAACAGTAACACTTGTTCAGAACGAAAGAAAGCACAGAGCCCCAGATTTTATGTTGTCCTGGAGAGCTTGCACAGCACTGGGGAAAGGCAGGCAGAGAATTCCCTGCTAGCACCTTCTCTGTGCCTGGGAAGCAGAAGTCTTCACATTGCTTCGCAGAATCGCTTTTGTGCAGAAAACAGTAACACTTGTTCAGAACGAAAGAAAGCACAGAGCCCCAGATTTGCTGTTGTCCTGGAGAGCTTGCAGAGCACTGGGGAAAAGCAGGCAGAGAATTCCCTGCTAGGACCTTCTCTGTGCCTGGGAAGCAGAAGTGTTCACATTGCTTCGCAGAATCGCTTTTGTGCAGAAAACAGTAACACTTGTTCAGAACGAAAGAAAGCACAGAGCCCCAGATTTTATGTTGTCCTGGAGAGCTTGCAGAGCACTGGGGAAAGGCAGGCAGAGAATTCTCTGCTAGCACCTTCTCTGTGCCTGGGAAGCAGAAGTCTTCACATTGCTTCGCAGAATCGCTTTTGTGCAGAAAACAGTAACACTTGTTCAGAACGAAAGAAAGCACAGAGCCCCAGATTTTATGTTGTCCTGGAGAGCTTGCAGAGCACTGGGAAAAGGCACGCAGAGAATTCCCTGCTAGCACCTTCTCTGTGCCTGTTCACATTGCTTCGCAGAATCGCTTTTGTGCAGAAAACAGTAACACTTGTTCAGAACGAAAGAAAGCACAGAGCCCCAGATTTTATGTTGTCCTGGAGAGCTTGCAGAGCACTGGGGAAAAGCAGGCAGAGATTTCCCTGCTAGCACGTTCTCTGTGCCTGGGAAGCAGAAGTGTTCACATTGCTTCGCAGAATCGCTTTTGTGCAGAAAACAGTAACACTTGTTCAGAACGAAAGAAAGCACAGAGCCCCAGATTTGCTGTTGTCCTGGAGAGCTTGCAGAGCACTGGGGAAAGGCAGGCAGAGAATTCCCTGCTAGCACGTTCTCTGTGCCTGGGAAGCAGAAGTGTTCACATTGCTTCGCAGAATCGCTTTTGTGCAGAAAACAGTAACACTTGTTCAGAACGAAAGAAAGCACAGAGCCCCAGATTTTATGTTGTCCTGGAGAGCTTGCACAGCACTGGGGAAAGGCAGGCAGAGAATTCCCTGCTAGCACCTTCTCTGTGCCTGGGAAGCAGAAGTCTTCACATTGCTTCGCAGAATCGCTTTTGTGCAGAAAACAGTAACACTTGTTCAGAACGAAAGAAAGCACAGAGCCCCAGATTTGCTGTTGTCCTGGAGAGCTTGCAGAGCACTGGGGAAAAGCAGGCAGAGAATTCCCTGCTAGGACCTTCTCTGTGCCTGGGAAGCAGAAGTGTTCACATTGCTTCGCAGAATCGCTTTTGTGCAGAAAACAGTAACACTTGTTCAGAACGAAAGAAAGCACAGAGCCCCAGATTTTATGTTGTCCTGGAGAGCTTGCAGAGCACTGGGAAAAGGCAGGCAGAGAATTCCCTGCTAGCACCTTCTCTGTGCCTGTTCACATTGCTTCGCAGAATCGCTTTTGTGCAGAAAACAGTAACACTTGTTCAGAACGAAAGAAAGCACAGAGCCCCAGATTTTATGTTGTCCTGGAGAGCTTGCAGAGCACTGGGGAAAAGCAGGCAGAGATTTCCCTGCTAGCACGTTCTCTGTGCCTGGGAAGCAGAAGTGTTCACATTGCTTCGCAGAATCGCTTTTGTGCAGAAAACAGTAACACTTGTTCAGAACGAAAGAAAGCACAGAGCCCCAGATTTTATGTTGTCCTGGAGAGCTTGCAGAGCACTGGGGAAAGGCAGGCAGAGAATTCCCTGCTAGCACCTTCTCTGTGCCTGTTCACATTGCTTCGTAGAATCGCTTTTGTGCAGAAAACAGTAACACTTGTTCAGACGAAAGAAAGCACAGAGCCCCAGATTTTATGTTGTCCTGGAGAGCTTGCAGAGCACTGGGGAAAGGCAGGCAGAGATTTCCCTGCTAGCACGTTCTCTGTGCCTGGGAAGCAGAAGTGTTCACATTGCTTCGCAGAATCGCTTTTGTGCAGAAAACAGTAACACTTGTTCAGAACGAAAGAAAGCACAGAGCCCCAGATTTTATGTTGTCCTGGAGAGCTTGCACAGCACTGGGGAAAGGCAGGCAGAGAATTCCCTGCTAGCACCTTCTCTGTGCCTGGGAAGCAGAAGTCTTCACATTGCTTCGCAGAATCGCTTTTGTGCAGAAAACAGTAACACTTGTTCAGAACGAAAGAAAGCACAGAGCCCCAGATTTGCTGTTGTCCTGGAGAGCTTGCAGAGCACTGGGGAAAAGCAGGCAGAGAATTCCCTGCTAGCACCTTCTCTGTGCCTGGGAAACAGAAGTGTTCCCATTGCTTCGCAGAATCGCTTTTGTGCAGAAAACAGTAACACTTGTTCAGAACGAAAGAAAGCACAGAGCCCCAGATTTTATGTTGTCCTGGAGAGCTTGCAGAGCACTGGGGAAAGGCAGGCAGAGAATTCCCTGCTAGCACCTTCTCTGTGCCTGGGAAACAGAAGTGTTCACATTGCTTCGCAGAATCGCTTTTGTGCAGAAAACAGTAACACTTGTTCAGAACGAAAGAAAGCACAGAGCCCCAGATTTGCTGTTGTCCTGGAGAGCTTGCAGAGCACTGGGGAAAGGCAGGCAGAGAATTCCCTGCTAGCACCTTCTCTGTGCCTGGGAAGCAGAAGTGTTCCCATTGCTTCGCAGAATCGCTTTTGTGCAGAAAACAGTAACACTTGTTCAGAACGAAAGAAAGCACAGAACCCCAGATTTGCTGTTGTCCTGGAGAGCTTGCAGAGCACTGGGGAAAAGGCAGGCAGAGAATTCCCTGCTAGCACCTTCTCTGTGCCTGGGAAGCAGAAGTGTTCACATTGCTTCGCAGAATCGCTTTTGTGCAGAAAACAGTAACACTTGTTCAGAACGAAAGAAAGCACAGAGCCCCAGATTTTATGTTGTCCTGGAGAGCTAGCAGAGCACTGGGGAAAAGCAATCAGAGAATTCCCTGCTAGCACGTTCTCTGTGCCTGGGAAGCAGAAGTGTTCCCATTGCTTCGCAGAATCGCTTTTGTGCAGAAAACAGTAACACTTGTTCAGAACGAAAGAAAGCACAGAGCCCCAGATTTTATGTTGTCCTGGAGAGCTTGCAGAGCACTGGGGAAAGGCAGGCAGAGAATTCCCTGCTAGCACGTTCTCTGTGCCTGGGAAGCAGAAGTGTTCACATTGCTTCGCAGAATCGCTTTTGTGCAGAAAACAGTAACACTTGTTCAGAACGAAAGAAAGCACAGAGCCCCAGATTTGCTGTTGTCCTGGAGAGCTTGCAGAGCACTGGGGAAAGGCAGGCAGAGAATTCTCTGCTAGCACCTTCTCTGTGCCTGGGAAGCAGAAGTGTTCCCATTGCTTCGCAGAATCGCTTTTGTGCAGAAAACCGTAACACTTGTTCAGAACGAAAGAAAGCACAGAGCCCCAGATTTGATGTTGTCCTGGAGAGCTTGCAGAGCACTGGGGAAAGGCAGGCAGAGAATTCCCTGCTAGCACCTTCTCTGTGCCTGGGAAGCAGAAGTCTTCACATTGCTTCGCAGAATCGCTTTTGTGCAGAAAACAGTAACACTTGTTCAGAACGAAAGAAAGCACAGAGCCCCAGATTTTATGTTGTCCTGGAGAGCTAGCATAGCACTGGGGAAAAGCAATCAGAGAATTCCCTGCTAGCACGTTCTCTGTGCCTGGGAAGCAGAAGTGTTCCCATTGCTTCGCAGAATCGCTTTTGTGCAGAAAACAGTAACACTTGTTCAGAACGAAAGAAAGCACAGAGCCCCAGATTTTATGTTGTCCTGGAGAGCTTGCAGAGCACTGGGGAAAGGCAGGCAGAGAATTCCCTGCTAGCACGTTCTCTGTGCCTGGGAAGCAGAAGTGTTCCCATTGCTTCGCAGAATCGCTTTTGTGCAGAAAACAGTAACACTTGTTCAGAACGAAAGAAAGCACAGAGCCCCAGATTTTATGTTGTCCTGGAGAGCTTGCAGAGCACTGGGGAAAGGCACGCAGAGAATTCCCTGCTAGCACCTTCTCTGTGCCTGTTCACATTGCTTCGCAGAATCGCTTTTGTGCAGAAAACAATAACACTTGTTCAGAAGGAAAGAAAGCACAGAGCCCCAGATTTTATGTTGTCCTGGAGAGCTTGCACAGCACTGGGGAAAGGCAGGCAGAGAATTCCCTGCTAGCACCTTCTCTGTGCCTGGGAAGCAGAAGTGTTCACATTGCTTCGCAGAATCGCTTTTTTGCAGAAAACAGTAACACTTGTTCAGAACGAAAGAAAGCACAGAGCCCCAGATTTTATGTTGTCCTGGAGAGCTTGCAGAGCACTGGGGAAAGGCAGGCAGAGAATTCCCTGCTAGCACGTTCTCTGTGCCTGGGAAGCAGAAGTGTTCACATTGCTTCGCAGAATCGCTTTTGTGCAGAAAACAGTAACACTTGTTCAGAACGAAAGAAAGCACAGAGCCCCAGATTTTATGTTGTCCTGGAGAGCTTGCAGAGCACTGGGGAAAGGCAGGCAGAGAATTCTCTGCTAGCACCTTCTCTGTGCCTGGGAAGCAGAAGTCTTCACATTGCTTTGCAGAATCGCTTTTGTGCAGAAAACAGTAACACTTGTTCAGAACGAAAGAAAGCACAGAGCCCCAGATTTTATGTTGTCCTGGAGAGCTTGCAGAGCACTGGGAAAAGGCACGCAGAGAATTCCCTGCTAGCACCTTCTCTGTGCCTGTTCACATTGCTTCGCATAATCGCTTTTGTGCAGAAAACAATAACACTTGTTCAGAAGGAAAGAAAGCACAGAGCCCCAGATTTTATGTTGTCCTGGAGAGCTTGCAGAGCACTGGGGAAAGGCAGGCAGAGGTTTCCCTGCTAGCACGTTCTCTGTGCCTGGGAAGCAGAAGTCTTCACATTGCTTCGCAGAATCGCTTTTGTGCAGAAAACAGTAACACTTGTTCAGAACGAAAGAAAGCACAGAGCCCCAGATTTTATGTTGTCCTGGAGAGCTTGCAGAGCACTGGGGAAAAGGCAGGCAGAGAATTCCCTGCTAGCACCTTCTCTGTGCCTGGGAAGCAGAAGTGTTCACATTGCTTCGCAGAATCGCTTTTGTGCAGAAAACAGTAACACTTGTTCAGAACGAAAGAAAGCACAGAGCCCCAGATTTTATGTTGTCCTGGAGAGCTAGCAGAGCACTGGGGAAAAGCAATCAGAGAATTCCCTGCTAGCACGTTCTCTGTGCCTGGGAAGCAGAAGTGTTCCCATTGCTTCGCAGAATCGCTTTTGTGCAGAAAACAGTAACACTTGTTCAGAACGAAAGAAAGCACAGAGCCCCAGATTTTATGTTGTCCTGGAGAGCTTGCAGAGCACTGGGGAAAGGCAGGCAGAGAATTCCCTGCTAGCACGTTCTCTGTGCCTGGGAAGCAGAAGTGTTCACATTGCTTCGCAGAATCGCTTTTGTGCAGAAAACAGTAACACTTGTTCAGAACGAAAGAAAGCACAGAGCCCCAGATTTGCTGTTGTCCTGGAGAGCTTGCAGAGCACTGGGGAAAGGCAGGCAGAGAATTCCCTGCTAGCACCTTCTCTGTGCCTGGGAAGCAGAAGTGTTCCCATTGCTTCGCAGAATCGCTTTTGTGCAGAAAACCGTAACACTTGTTCAGAACGAAAGAAAGCACAGAGCCCCAGATTTGATGTTGTCCTGGAGAGCTTGCAGAGCACTGGGGAAAGGCAGGCAGAGAATTCCCTGCTAGCACCTTCTCTGTGCCTGGGAAGCAGAAGTCTTCACATTGCTTCGCAGAATCGCTTTTGTGCAGAAAACAGTAACACTTGTTCAGAACGAAAGAAAGCACAGAGCCCCAGATTTTATGTTGTCCTGGAGAGCTAGCATAGCACTGGGGAAAAGCAATCAGAGAATTCCCTGCTAGCACGTTCTCTGTGCCTGGGAAGCAGAAGTGTTCCCATTGCTTCGCAGAATCGCTTTTGTGCAGAAAACAGTAACGCTTGTTCAGAACGAAAGAAAGCACAGAGCCCCAGATTTTATGTTGTCCTGGAGAGCTTGCAGAGCACTGGGGAAAGGCAGGCAGAGAATTCCCTGCTAGCACGTTCTCTGTGCCTGGGAAGCAGAAGTGTTCCCATTGCTTCGCAGAATCGCTTTTGTGCAGAAAACAGTAACACTTGTTCAGAACGAAAGAAAGCACAGAGCCCCAGATTTTGTTGTCCTGGAGAGCTTGCAGAGCACTGGGGAAAGGCACGCAGAGAATTCCCTGCTAGCACCTTCTCTGTGCCTGTTCACATTGCTTCGCAGAATCGCTTTTGTGCAGAAAACAATAACACTTGTTCAGAAGGAAAGAAAGCACAGAGCCCCAGATTTTATGTTGTCCTGGAGAGCTTGCACAGCACTGGGGAAAGGCAGGCAGAGAATTCCCTGCTAGCACCTTCTCTGTGCCTGGGAAGCAGAAGTGTTCACATTGCTTCGCAGAATCGCTTTTTTGCAGAAAACAGTAACACTTGTTCAGAACGAAAGAAAGCACAGAGCCCCAGATTTTATGTTGTCCTGGAGAGCTTGCAGAGCACTGGGGAAAGGCAGGCAGAGAATTCCCTGCTAGCACGTTCTCTGTGCCTGGGAAGCAGAAGTGTTCACATTGCTTCGCAGAATCGCTTTTGTGCAGAAAACAGTAACACTTGTTCAGAACGAAAGAAAGCACAGAGCCCCAGATTTTATGTTGTCCTGGAGAGCTTGCAGAGCACTGGGGAAAGGCAGGCAGAGAATTCTCTGCTAGCACCTTCTCTGTGCCTGGGAAGCAGAAGTCTTAACATTGCTTTGCAGAATCGCTTTTGTGCAGAAAACAGTAACACTTGTTCAGAACGAAAGAAAGCACAGAGCCCCAGAATTTATGTTGTCCTGGAGAGCTTGCAGAGCACTGGGAAAAGGCACGCAGAGAATTCCCTGCTAGCACCTTCTCTGTGCCTGTTCACATTGCTTCGCATAATCGCTTTTGTGCAGAAAACAATAACACTTGTTCAGAAGGAAAGAAAGCACAGAGCCCCAGATTTTATGTTGTCCTGGAGAGCTTGCAGAGCACTGGGGAAAGGCAGGCAGAGAATTCTCTGCTAGCACCTTCTCTGTGCCTGGGAAGCAGAAGTGTTCACATTGCTTCGCAGAATCGCTTTTGTGCAGAAAACAGTAACACTTGTTCAGAACGAAAGAAAGCACAGAGCCCCAGATTTTATGTTGTCCTGGAGAGCTTGCAGAGCACTGGGAAAAGGCACGCAGAGAATTCCCTGCTAGCACCTTCTCTGTGCCTGTTCACATTGCTTCGCAGAATCGCTTTTGTGCAGAAAACAATAACACTTGTTCAGAACGAAAGAAAGCACAGAGCCCCAGATTTTATGTTGTCCTGGAGAGCTTGCAGAGCACTGGGGAAAAGCAGGCAGAGATTTCCCTGCTAGCACGTTCTCAGTGCCTGGGAAGCAGAAGTGTTCACATTGCTTCGCAGAATCGCTTTTGTGCAGAAAACAGTAACACTTGTTCAGAACGAAAGAAAGCACAGAGCCCCAGATTTTATGTTGTCCTGGAGAGCTTGCAGAGCACTGGGGAAAGGCAGGCAGAGAATTCCCTGCTAGCACCTTCTCTGTGCCTGTTCACATTGCTTCGTAGAATCGCTTTTGTGCAGAAAACAGTAACACTTGTTCAGAACGAAAGAAAGCACAGAGCCCCAGATTTTATGTTGTCCTGGAGAGCTTGCAGAGCACTGGGGAAAGGCAGGCAGAGAATTCCCTGCTAGCACCTTCTCTGTGCCTGGGAAGCAGAAGTGTTCACATTGCTTCGCAGAATCGCTTTTTTGCAGAAAACAGTAACACTTGTTCAGAACGAAAGAAAGCACAGAGCCCCAGATTTTATGTTGTCCTGGAGAGCTTGCAGAGCACTGGGGAAAGGCAGGCAGAGAATTCCCTGCTAGCACGTTCTCTGTGCCTGGGAAGCAGAAGTGTTCACATTGCTTCGCAGAATCGCTTTTGTGCAGAAAACAGTAACACTTGTTCAGAACGAAAGAAAGCACAGAGCCCCAGATTTGCTGTTGTCCTGGAGAGCTTGCAGAGCACTGGGGAAAGGCAGGCAGAGAATTCCCTGCTAGCACCTTCTCTGTGCCTGGGAAGCAGAAGTGTTCACATTGCTTCGCAGAATCGCTTTTGTGCAGAAAACAGTAACACTTGTTCAGAACGAAAGAAAGCACAGAGCCCCAGAATTTATGTTGTCCTGGAGAGCTTGCAGAGCACTGGGAAAAGGCACGCAGAGAATTCCCTGCTAGCACCTTCTCTGTGCCTGTTCACATTGCTTCGCAGAATCGCTTTTGTGCAGAAAACAATAACACTTGTTCAGAAGGAAAGAAAGCACAGAGCCCCAGATTTTATGTTGTCCTGGAGAGCTTGCAGAGCACTGGGGAAAGGCAGGCAGAGATTTCCCTGCTAGCACGTTCTCTGTGCCTGGGAAGCAGAAGTGTTCACATTGCTTCGCAGAATCGCTTTTGTGCAGAAAACAGTAACACTTGTTCAGAACGAAAGAAAGCACAGAGCCCCAGATTTTATGTTGTCCTGGAGAGCTTGCACAGCACTGGGGAAAGGCAGGCAGAGAATTCCCTGCTAGCACCTTCTCTGTGCCTGGGAAGCAGAAGTCTTCACATTGCTTCGCAGAATCGCTTTTGTGCAGAAAACAGTAACACTTGTTCAGAACGAAAGAAAGCACAGAGCCCCAGATTTGCTGTTGTCCTGGAGAGCTTGCAGAGCACTGGGGAAAAGCAGGCAGAGAATTCCCTGCTAGGACCTTCTCTGTGCCTGGGAAGCAGAAGTGTTCACATTGCTTCGCAGAATCGCTTTTGTGCAGAAAACAGTAACACTTGTTCAGAACGAAAGAAAGCACAGAGCCCCAGATTTTATGTTGTCCTGGAGAGCTTGCAGAGCACTGGGGAAAAGCAGGCAGAGAATTCCCTGCTAGCACCTTCTCTGTGCCTGGGAAACAGAAGTGTTCCCATTGCTTCGCAGAATCGCTTTTGTGCAGAAAACAGTAACACTTGTTCAGAACGAAAGAAAGCACAGAGCCCCAGATTTGCTGTTGTCCTGGAGAGCTTGCAGAGCACTGGGGAAAGGCAGGCAGAGAATTCCCTGCTAGCACCTTCTCTGTGCCTGGGAAGCAGAAGTGTTCCCATTGCTTTGCAGAATCGCTTTTGTGCAGAAAACAGTAACACTTGTTCAGAACGAAAGAAAGCACAGAGCCCCAGATTTTATGTTGTCCTGGAGAGCTTGCAGAGCACTGGGGAAAGGCAGGCAGAGAATTCCCTGCTAGCACGTTCTCTGTGCCTGGGAAGCAGAAGTGTTCCCATTGCTTCGCAGAATCGCTTTTGTGCAGAAAACAGTAACACTTGTTCAGAACGAAAGAAAGCACAGAGCCCCAGATTTGCTGTTGTCCTGGAGAGCTTGCAGAGCACTGGGGAAAGGCAGGCAGAGAATTCCCTGCTAGCACCTTCTCTGTGCCTGGGAAGCAGAAGTGTTCACATTGCTTCGCAGAATCGCTTTTTTGCAGAAAACCGTAACACTTGTTCAGAACGAAAGAAAGCACAGAGCCCCAGATTTGATGTTGTCCTGGAGAGCTTGCAGAGCACTGGGGAAAGGCAGGCAGAGAATTCCCTGCTAGCACCTTCTCTGTGCCTGGGAAGCAGAAGTGTTCACATTGCTTCGCAGAATCGCTTTTGTGCAGAAAACAGTAACACTTGTTCAGAACGAAAGAAAGCACAGAGCCCCAGATTTTATGTTGTCCTGGAGAGCTAGCAGAGCACTGGGGAAAAGCAATCAGAGAATTCCCTGCTAGCACGTTCTCTGTGCCTGGGAAGCAGAAGTGTTCCCATTGCTTCGCAGAATCGCTTTTGTGCAGAAAACAGTAACACTTGTTCAGAACGAAAGAAAGCACAGAGCCCCAGATTTTATGTTGTCCTGGAGAGCTTGCAGAGCACTGGGGAAAGGCAGGCAGAGAATTCCCTGCTAGCACCTTCTCTGTGCCTGGGAAGCAGAAGTGTTCCCATTGCTTCGCAGAATCGCTTTTGTGCAGAAAACAGTAACACTTGTTCAGAACGAAAGAAAGCACAGAGCCCCAGATTTTATGTTGTCCTGGAGAGCTTGCAGAGCACTGGGGAAAGGCAGGCAGAGAATTCCCTGCTAGCACCTTCTCTGTGCCTGGGAAGCAGAAGTGTTCCCATTGCTTCGCAGAATCGCTTTTGTGCAGAAAACAGTAACACTTGTTCAGAACGAAAGAAAGCACAGAGCCCCAGATTTTATGTTGTCCTGGAGAGCTTGCAGAGCACTGGGGAAAAGCAGGCAGAGAATTCCCTGCTAGCACCTTCTCTGTGCCTGGGAAGCAGAAGTGTTCACATTGCTTCGCAGAATCGCTTTTGTGCAGAAAACAGTAACACTTGTTCAGAACGATAGAAAGCGCAGAGCCCCAGATTTTATGTTGTCCTGGAGAGCTTGCAGAGCACTGGGGAAAGGCACGCAGAGAATTCCCTGCTAGCACCTTCTCTGTGCCTGTTCACATTGCTTCGCAGAATCGCTTTTGTGCAGAAAACAATAACACTTGTTCAGAAGGAAAGAAAGCACAGAGCCCCAGATTTTATGTTGTCCTGGAGATCTTGCAGAGCACTGGGGAAAAGCAGGCAGAGATTTCCCTGCTAGCACGTTCTCTGTGCCTGGGAAGCAGAAGTGTTCAGATTGCTTCGCAGAATCGCTTTTGTGCAGAAAACAGTAACACTTGTTCAGAACGAAAGAAAGCACAGAGCCCCAGATTTTATGTTGTCCTGGAGAGCTTGCAGAGCACTGGGGAAAGGCAGGCAGAGAATTCCCTGCTAGCACCTTCTCTGTGCCTGGGAAGCAGAAGTCTTCACATTGCTTCGCAGAATCGCTTTTGTGCAGAAAACAGTAACACTTGTTCAGAACGAAAGAAAGCACAGAGCCCCAGATTTTATGTTGTCCTGGAGAGCTTGCAGAGCACTGGGGAAAGGCAGGCAGAGAATTCCCTGCTAGCACCTTCTCTGTGCCTGGGAAGCAGAAGTGTTCACATTGCTTCGCAGAATCGCTTTTTTGCAGAAAACCGTAACACTTGTTCAGAACGAAAGAAAGCACAGAGCCCCAGATTTGATGTTGTCCTGGAGAGCTTGCAGAGCACTGGGGAAAGGCAGGCAGAGAATTCCCTGCTAGCACCTTCTCTGTGCCTGGGAAGCAGAAGTGTTCACATTGCTTCGCAGAATCGCTTTTGTGCAGAAAACAGTAACACTTGTTCAGAACGAAAGAAAGCACAGAGCCCCAGATTTTATGTTGTCCTGGAGAGCTAGCAGAGCACTGGGGAAAAGCAATCAGAGAATTCCCTGCTAGCACGTTCTCTGTGCCTGGGAAGCAGAAGTGTTCCCATTGCTTCGCAGAATCGCTTTTGTGCAGAAAACAGTAACACTTGTTCAGAACGAAAGAAAGCACAGAGCCCCAGATTTTATGTTGTCCTGGAGAGCTTGCAGAGCACTGGGGAAAGGCAGGCAGAGAATTCCCTGCTAGCACGTTCTCTGTGCCTGGGAAGCAGAAGTGTTCCCATTGCTTCGCAGAATCGCTTTTGTGCAGAAAACAGTAACACTTGTTCAGAACGAAAGAAAGCACAGAGCCCCAGATTTTATGTTGTCCTGGAGAGCTTGCAGAGCACTGGGGAAAGGCAGGCAGAGAATTCCCTGCTAGCACCTTCTCTGTGCCTGGGAAGCAGAAGTGTTCCCATTGCTTCGCAGAATCGCTTTTGTGCAGAAAACAGTAACACTTGTTCAGAACGAAAGAAAGCACAGAGCCCCAGATTTTATGTTGTCCTGGAGAGCTTGCAGAGCACTGGGGAAAAGCAGGCAGAGAATTCCCTGCTAGCACCTTCTCTGTGCCTGGGAAGCAGAAGTGTTCACATTGCTTCGCAGAATCGCTTTTGTGCAGAAAACAGTAACACTTGTTCAGAACGATAGAAAGCGCAGAGCCCCAGATTTTATGTTGTCCTGGAGAGCTTGCAGAGCACTGGGGAAAGGCACGCAGAGAATTCCCTGCTAGCACCTTCTCTGTGCCTGTTCACATTGCTTCGCAGAATCGCTTTTGTGCAGAAAACAATAACACTTGTTCAGAAGGAAAGAAAGCACAGAGCCCCAGATTTTATGTTGTCCTGGAGATCTTGCAGAGCACTGGGGAAAAGCAGGCAGAGATTTCCCTGCTAGCACGTTCTCTGTGCCTGGGAAGCAGAAGTGTTCACATTGCTTCGCAGAATCGCTTTTGTGCAGAAAACAGTAACACTTGTTCAGAACGAAAGAAAGCACAGAGCCCCAGATTTTATGTTGTCCTGGAGAGCTTGCAGAGCACTGGGGAAAGGCAGGCAGAGAATTCCCTGCTAGCACCTTCTCTGTGCCTGGGAAGCAGAAGTCTTCACATTGCTTCGCAGAATCGCTTTTGTGCAGAAAACAGTAACACTTGTTCAGAACGAAAGAAAGCACAGAGCCCCAGATTTTATGTTGTCCTGGAGAGCTTGCAGAGCACTGGGGAAAGGCAGGCAGAGAATTCCCTGCTAGCACCTTCTCTGTGCCTGGGAAGCAGAAGTCTTCACATTGCTTCGCAGAATCGCTTTTGTGCAGAAAACAGTAACACTTGTTCAGAAGGAAAGAAAGCACAGAGCCCCAGATTTGCTGTTGTCCTGGAGAGCTTGCAGAGCACTGGGGAAAAGCAGGCAGAGAATTCCCTGCTAGAACCTTCTCTGTGCCTGGGAAGCAGAAGTGTTCACATTGCTTCGCAGAATCGCTTTTTTGCAGAAAACAGTAACACTTGTTCAGAACGAAAGAAAGCACAGAGCCCCAGATTTTATGTTGTCCTGGAGAGCTTGCAGAGCACTGGGGAAAAGCAGGCAGAGAATTCCCTGCTAGCACGTTCTCTGTGCCTGGGAAGCAGAAGTGTTCACATTGCTTCGCAGAATCGCTTTTGTGCAGAAAACAGTAACACTTGTTCAGAACGAAAGAAAGCACAGAGCCCCAGAATTTATGTTGTCCTGGAGAGCTTGCAGAGCACTGGGAAAAGGCACGCAGAGAATTCCCTGCTAGCACCTTCTCTGTGCCTGTTCACATTGCTTCGCAGAATCGCTTTTGTGCAGAAAACAATAACACTTGTTCAGAAGGAAAGAAAGCACAGAGCCCCAGATTTTATGTTGTCCTGGAGAGCTTGCAGAGCACTGGGGAAAGGCAGGCAGAGGTTTCCCTGCTAGCACGTTCTATGTGCCTGGGAAGCAGAAGTGTTCACATTGCTTCGCAGAATCGCTTTTGTGCAGAAAACAGTAACACTTGTTCAGAACGAAAGAAAGCACAGAGCCCCAGATTTTATGTTGTCCTGGAGAGCTTGCAGAGCACTGGGGAAAGGCAGGCAGAGAATTCCCTGCTAGCACCTTCTCTGTGCCTGGGAAACAGAAGTGTTCCCATTGCTTCGCAGAATCGCTTTTTTGCAGAAAACAGTAACACTTGTTCAGAACGAAAGAAAGCACAGAGCCCCAGATTTTATGTTGTCCTGGAGAGCTTGCAGAGCACTGGGGAAAGGCAGGCAGAGAATTCCCTGCTAGCACGTTCTCTGTGCCTGGGAAGCAGAAGTGTTCACATTGCTTCGCAGAATCGCTTTTGTGCAGAAAACAGTAACACTTGTTCAGAACGAAAGAAAGCACAGAGCCCCAGATTTGCTGTTGTCCTGGAGAGCTTGCAGAGCACTGGGGAAAGGCAGGCAGAGAATTCCCTGCTAGCACCTTCTCTGTGCCTGGGAAGCAGAAGTTTTCACAATGCTTCGCAGAATCGCTTTTGTGCAGAAAACCGTAACACTTGTTCAGAACGAAAGAAAGCACAGAGCCCCAGATTTGCTGTTGTCCTGGAGAGCTTGCAGAGCACTGGGAAAAGGCAGGCAGAGAATTCCCTGCTAGCACCTTCTCTGTGCCTGGGAAGCAGAAGTGTTCACATTGCTTCGCAGAATCGCTTTTGTGCAGAAAACAGTAACACTTGTTCAGAACGAAAGAAAGCACAGAGCCCCAGATTTGCTGTTGTCCTGGAGAGCTTGCAGAGCACTGGGGAAAGGCAGGCAGAGAATTCCCTGCTAGCACCTTCTCTGTGCCTGGGAAGCAGAAGTGTTCACATTGCTTCGCAGAATCACTTTTGTGCAGAAAACAGTAACACTTGTTCAGAACGAAAGAAAGCACAGAGCCCCAGATTTTATGTTGTCCTGGAGAGCTTGCAGAGCACTGGGGAAAGGCAGGCAGAGAATTCTCTGCTAGCACCTTCTCTGTGCCTGGGAAGCAGAAGTCTTCACATTGCTTCGCAGAATCGCTTTTGTGCAGAAAACAGTAACACTTGTTCAGAACGAAAGAAAGCACAGAGCCCCAGATTTTATGTTGTCCTGGAGAGCTTGCAGAGCACTGGGAAAAGGCACGCAGAGAATTCCCTGCTAGCACCTTCTCTGTGCCTGTTCACATTGCTTTGCAGAATCGCTTTTGTGCAGAAAACAGTAACACTTGTTCAGAACGAAAGAAAGCACAGAGCCCCAGATTTTATGTTGTCCTGGAGAGCTTGCAGAGCACTGGGGAAAAGCAGGCAGAGATTTCCCTGCTAGCACGTTCTCTGTGCCTGGGAAGCAGAAGTGTTCACATTGCTTCGCAGAATCGCTTTTGTGCAGAAAACAGTAACACTTGTTCAGAACGAAAGAAAGCACAGAGCCCCAGATTTTATGTTGTCCTGGAGAGCTTGCAGAGCACTGGGGAAAGGCAGGCAGAGAATTCCCTGCTAGCACCTTCTCTGTGCCTGTTCACATTGCTTCGTAGAATCGCTTTTGTGCAGAAAACAGTAACACTTGTTCAGACGAAAGAAAGCACAGAGCCCCAGATTTTATGTTGTCCTGGAGAGCTTGCAGAGCAGTGGGGAAAGGCAGGCAGAGAATTCCCTGCTAGCACCTTCTCTGTGCCTGGGAAGCAGAAGTGTTCACATTGCTTCGCAGAATCGCTTTTGTGCAGAAAACCGTAACACTTGTACAGAACGAAAGAAAGCATAGAGCCCCAGATTTTATGTTGTCCTGGAGAGCTTGCACAGCACTGGGGAAAGGCAGGCAGAGAATTCCCTGCTAGCACCTTCTCTGTGCCTGGGAAGCAGAAGTCTTCACATTGCTTCGCAGAATCGCTTTTGTGCAGAAAACAGTAACACTTGTTCAGAACGAAAGAAAGCACAGAGCCCCAGATTTGCTGTTGTCCTGGAGAGCTTGCAGAGCACTGGGGAAAAGCAGGCAGAGAATTCCCTGCTAGAACCTTCTCTGTGCCTGGGAAGCAGAAGTGTTCACATTGCTTCGCAGAATCGCTTTTTTGCAGAAAACAGTAACACTTGTTCAGAACGAAAGAAAGCACAGAGCCCCAGATTTTATGTTGTCCTGGAGAGCTTGCAGAGCACTGGGGAAAAGCAGGCAGAGAATTCTCTGCTAGCACCTTCTCTGTGCCTGGGAAGCAGAAGTCTTCACATTGCTTCGCAGAATCGCTTTTGTGCAGAAAACAGTAACACTTATTCAGAACGAAAGAAAGCACAGAGCCCCAGATTTGCTGTTGTCCTGGAGAGCTTGCAGAGCACTGGGGAAAGGCACGCAGAGAATTCCCTGCTAGCACCTTCTCTGTGCCTGTTCACATTGCTTCGCAGAATCGCTTTTGTGCAGAAAACAATAACACTTGTTCAGAAGGAAAGAAAGCACAGAGCCCCAGATTTTATGTTGTCCTGGAGAGCTTGCAGAGCACTGGGGAAAGGCAGGCAGAGAATTCTCTGCTAGCACCTTCTCTGTGCCTGGGAAGCAGAAGTCTTCACATTGCTTCGCAGAATCGCTTTTGTGCAGAAAACAGTAACACTTGTTCAGAACGAAAGAAAGCACAGAGCCCCAGATTTTATGTTGTCCTGGAGAGCTTGCAGAGCACTGGGAAAAGGCACGCAGAGAATTCCCTGCTAGCACCTTCTCTGTGCCTGTTCACATTGCTTCGCAGAATCGCTTTTGTGCAGAAAACAATAACACTTGTTCAGAACGAAAGAAAGCACAGAGCCCCAGATTTTATGTTGTCCTGGAGAGCTTGCAGAGCACTGGGGAAAAGCAGGCAGAGATTTCCCTGCTAGCACGTTCTCTGTGCCTGGGAAGCAGAAGTGTTCACATTGCTTCGCAGAATCGCTTTTGTGCAGAAAACAGTAACACTTGTTCAGAACGAAAGAAAGCACAGAGCCCCAGATTTTATGTTGTCCTGGAGAGCTTGCAGAGCACTGGGGAAAGGCACGCAGAGAATTCCCTGCTAGCACCTTCTCTGTGCCTGTTCACATTGCTTCGCAGAATCGCTTTTGTGCAGAAAACAATAACACTTGTTCAGAACGAAAGAAAGCACAGAGCCCCAGATTTTATGTTGTCCTGGAGAGCTTGCAGAGCACTGGGGAAAGGCAGGCAGAGAATTCTCTGCTAGCACCTTCTCTGTGCCTGGGAAGCAGAAGTGTTCACATTGCTTCGCAGAATCGCTTTTGTGCAGAAAACAGTAACACTTGTTCAGAACGAAAGAAAGCACAGAGCCCCAGATTTTATGTTGTCCTGGAGAGCTTGCAGAGCACTGGGGAAAGGCAGGCAGAGAATTCCCTGCTAGCACCTTCTCTGTGCCTGTTCACATTGCTTCGCAGAATCGCTTTTGTGCAGAAAACAGTAACACTTGTTCAGAACGAAAGAAAGCACAGAGCCCCAGATTTTATGTTGTCCTGGAGAGCTTGCAGAGCACTGGGGAAAGGCAGGCAGAGAATTCCCTGCTAGCACGTTCTCTGTGCCTGGGAAGCAGAAGTGTTCACATTGCTTCGCAGAATCGCTTTTGTGCAGAAAACAGTAACACTTGTTCAGAACGAAAGAAAGCACAGAGCCCCAGATTTGCTGTTGTCCTGGAGAGCTTGCAGAGCACTGGGGAAAGGCAGGCAGAGAATTCCCTGCTAGCACCTTCTCTGTGCCTGGGAAGCAGAAGTCTTCACATTGCTTCGCAGAATCGCTTTTGTGCAGAAAACAGTAACACTTGTTCAGAACGAAAGAAAGCACAGAGCCCCAGATTTTATGTTGTCCTGGAGAACTTGCAGAGCACTGGGAAAAGGCAGGCAGAGAATTCCCTGCTAGCACCTTCTCTGTGCCTGGGAAGCAGAAGTGTTCACATTGCTTCGCAGAATCGCTTTTGTGCAGAAAACAGTAACACTTGTTCAGAACGAAAGAAAGCACAGAGCCCCAGATTTGCTGTTGTCCTGGAGAGCTTGCAGAGCACTGGGGAAAGGCAGGCAGAGAATTCCCTGCTAGCACCTTCTCTGTGCCTGGGAAGCAGAAGTGTTCCCATTGCTTCGCAGAATCGCTTTTGTGCAGAAAACAGTAACACTTGTTCAGAACGAAAGAAAGCACAGAGCCCCAGATTTTATGTTGTCCTGGAGAGCTTGCAGAGCACTGGGGAAAAGCAGGCAGAGAATTCTCTGCTAGCACCTTCTCTGTGCCTGGGAAGCAGAAGTCTTCACATTGCTTCGCAGAATCGCTTTTGTGCAGAAAACAGTAACACTTGTTCAGAACGAAAGAAAGCACAGAGCCCCAGATTTTATGTTGTCCTGGAGAGCTTGCAGAGCACTGGGGAAAGGCACGCAGAGAATTCCCTGCTAACACCTTCTCTGTGCCTGTTCACATTGCTTCGCAGAATCGCTTTTGTGCAGAAAACAATAACACTTGTTCAGAAGGAAAGAAAGCACAGAGCCCCAGATTTTATGTTGTCCTGGAGAGCTTGCAGAGCACTGGGGAAAGGCAGGCAGAGAATTCTCTGCTAGCACCTTCTCTGTGCCTGGGAAGCAGAAGTGTTCCCATTGCTTCGCAGAATCGCTTTTGTGCAGAAAACAGTAACACTTGTTCAGAACGAAAGAAAGCACAGAGCCCCAGATTTTATGTTGTCCTGGAGAGCTTGCAGAGCACTGGGAAAAGGCACGCAGAGAATTCCCTGCTAGCACCTTCTCTGTGCCTGTTCACATTGCTTCGCAGAATCGCTTTTGTGCAGAAAACAATAACACTTGTTCAGAACGAAAGAAAGCACAGAGCCCCAGATTTTATGTTGTCCTGGAGAGCTTGCAGAGCACTGGGGAAAAGCAGGCAGAGATTTCCCTGCTAGCACGTTCTCTGTGCCTGGGAAGCAGAAGTGTTCACATTGCTTCGCAGAATCGCTTTTGTGCAGAAAACAGTAACACTTGTTCAGAACGAAAGAAAGCACAGAGCCCCAGATTTTATGTTGTCCTGGAGAGCTTGCAGAGCACTGGGGAAAGGCAGGCAGAGAATTCCCTGCTAGCACCTTCTCTGTGCCTGTTCACATTGCTTCGTAGAATCGCTTTTGTGCAGAAAACAGTAACACTTGTTCAGAACGAAAGAAAGCACAGAGCCCCAGATTTTATGTTGTCCTGGAGAGCTTGCAGAGCACTGGGGAAAAGCAGGCAGAGATTTCCCTGCTAGCACGTTCTCTGTGCCTGGGAAGCAGAAGTGTTCCCATTGCTTCGCAGAATCGCTTTTGTGCAGAAAACAGTAACACTTGTTCAGAACGAAAGAAAGCACAGAGCCCCAGATTTTATGTTGTCCTGGAGAGCTTGCACAGCACTGGGGAAAGGCAGGCAGAGAATTCCCTGCTAGCACCTTCTCTGTGCCTGGGAAGCAGAAGTGTTCACATTGCTTCGCAGAATCGCTTTTTTGCAGAAAACAGTAACACTTGTTCAGAACGAAAGAAAGCACAGAGCCCCAGATTTTATGTTGTCCTGGAGAGCTTGCAGAGCACTGGGGAAAGGCAGGCAGAGAATTCCCTGCTAGCACGTTCTCTGTGCCTGGGAAGCAGAAGTGTTCACATTGCTTCGCAGAATCGCTTTTGTGCAGAAAACAGTAACACTTATTCAGAACGAAAGAAAGCACAGAGCCCCAGATTTGCTGTTGTCCTGGAGAGCTTGCAGAGCACTGGGGAAAGGCAGGCAGAGAATTCCCTGCTAGCACCTTCTCTGTGCCTGGGAAGCAGAAGTGTTCACAATGCTTCGCAGAATCGCTTTTGTGCAGAAAACCGTAACACTTGTTCAGAACGAAAGAAAGCACAGAGCCCCAGATTTGCTGTTGTCCTGGAGAGCTTGCAGAGCACTGGGAAAAGGCAGGCAGAGAATTCCCTGCTAGCACCTTCTCTGTGCCTGGGAAGCAGAAGTGTTCACATTGCTTCGCAGAATCGCTTTTGTGCAGAAAACAGTAACACTTGTTCAGAACGAAAGAAAGCACAGAGCCCCAGATTTGCTGTTGTCCTGGAGAGCTTGCAGAGCACTGGGGAAAGGCAGGCAGAGAATTCCCTGCTAGCACCTTCTCTGTGCCTGGGAAGCACAAGTGTTCACATTGCTTCGCAGAATCACTTTTGTGCAGAAAACCGTAACACTTGTTCAGAACGAAAGAAAGCACAGAGCCCCAGATTTTATGTTGTCCTGGAGAGCTTGCAGAGCACTGGGGAAAAGCAGGCAGAGAATTCCCTGCTAGCACCTTCTCTGTGCCTGGGAAACAGAAGTGTTCCCATTGCTTCGCAGAATCGCTTTTGTGCAGAAAACAGTAACACTTGTTCAGAACGAAAGAAAGCACAGAGCCCCAGATTTTATGTTGTCCTGGAGAGCTTGCAGAGCACTGGGGAAAGGCAGGCAGAGAATTCTCTGCTAGCACCTTCTCTGTGCCTGGGAAGCAGAAGTCTTCACATTGCTTCGCAGAATCGCTTTTGTGCAGAAAACAGTAACACTTGTTCAGAACGAAAGAAAGCACAGAGCCCCAGATTTTATGTTGTCCTGGAGAGCTTGCAGAGCACTGGGAAAAGGCACGCAGAGAATTCCCTGCTAGCACCTTCTCTGTGCCTGTTCACATTGCTTCGCAGAATCGCTTTTGTGCAGAAAACAATAACACTTGTTCAGAAGGAAAGAAAGCACAGAGCCCCAGATTTTATGTTGTCCTGGAGAGCTTGCAGAGCACTGGGGAAAAGCAGGCAGAGATTTCCCTGCTAGCATGTTCTCTGTGCCTGGGAAGCAGAAGTGTTCCCATTGCTTCGCAGAATCGCTTTTGTGCAGAAAACAGTAACACTTGTTCAGAACGAAAGAAAGCACAGAGCCCCAGATTTTATGTTGTCCTGGAGAGCTTGCAGAGCACTGGGGAAAGGCAGGCAGAGAATTCCCTGCTAGCACCTTCTCTGTGCCTGTTCACATTGCTTCGTAGAATCGCTTTTGTGCAGAAAACAGTAACACTTGTTCAGACGAAAGAAAGCACAGAGCCCCAGATTTTATGTTGTCCTGGAGAGCTTGCAGAGCACTGGGGAAAGGCAGGCAGAGAATTCCCTGCTAGCACCTTCTCTGTGCCTGGGAAGCAGAAGTGTTCACATTGCTTCGCAGAATCGCTTTTGTGCAGAAAACCGTAACACTTGTACAGAACGAAAGAAAGCATAGAGCCCCAGATTTTATGTTGTCCTGGAGAGCTTGCACAGCACTGGGGAAAGGCAGGCAGAGAATTCCCTGCTAGCACCTTCTCTGTGCCTGGGAAGCAGAAGTCTTCACATTGCTTCGCAGAATCGCTTTTGTGCAGAAAACAGTAACACTTGTTCAGAACGAAAGAAAGCACAGAGCCCCAGATTTGCTGTTGTCCTGGAGAGCTTGCAGAGCACTGGGGAAAAGCAGGCAGAGAATTCCCTGCTAGAACCTTCTCTGTGCCTGGGAAGCAGAAGTGTTCACATTGCTTCGCAGAATCGCTTTTTTGCAGAAAACAGTAACACTTGTTCAGAACGAAAGAAAGCACAGAGCCCCAGATTTTATGTTGTCCTGGAGAGCTTGCAGAGCACTGGGGAAAAGCAGGCAGAGAATTCTCTGCTAGCACCTTCTCTGTGCCTGGGAAGCAGAAGTCTTCACATTGCTTCGCAGAATCGCTTTTGTGCAGAAAACAGTAACACTTGTTCAGAACGAAAGAAAGCACAGAGCCCCAGATTTTATGTTGTCCTGGAGAGCTTGCAGAGCACTGGGGAAAGGCACGCAGAGAATTCCCTGCTAGCACCTTCTCTGTGCCTGTTCACATTGCTTCGCAGAATCGCTTTTGTGCAGAAAACAATAACACTTGTTCAGAAGGAAAGAAAGCACAGAGCCCCAGATTTTATGTTGTCCTGGAGAGCTTGCAGAGCACTGGGGAAAGGCAGGCAGAGAATTCTCTGCTAGCACCTTCTCTGTGCCTGGGAAGCAGAAGTCTTCACATTGCTTCGCAGAATCGCTTTTGTGCAGAAAACAGTAACACTTGTTCAGAACGAAAGAAAGCACAGAGCCCCAGATTTTATGTTGTCCTGGAGAGCTTGCAGAGCACTGGGGAAAGGCAGGCAGAGAATTCCCTGCTAGCACCTTCTCTGTGCCTGTTCACATTGCTTCGTAGAATCGCTTTTGTGCAGAAAACAGTAACACTTGTTCAGACGAAAGAAAGCACAGAGCCCCAGATTTTATGTTGTCCTGGAGAGCTTGCAGAGCAGTGGGGAAAGGCAGGCAGAGAATTCCCTGCTAGCACCTTCTCTGTGCCTGGGAAGCAGAAGTGTTCACATTGCTTCGCAGAATCGCTTTTGTGCAGAAAACCGTAACACTTGTACAGAACGAAAGAAAGCACAGAGCCCCAGATTTTATGTTGTCCTGGAGAGCTTGCACAGCACTGGGGAAAGGCAGGCAGAGAATTCCCTGCTAGCACCTTCTCTGTGCCTGGGAAGCAGAAGTCTTCACATTGCTTCGCAGAATCGCTTTTGTGCAGAAAACAGTAACACTTGTTCAGAACGAAAGAAAGCACAGAGCCCCAGATTTGCTGTTGTCCTGGAGAGCTTGCAGAGCACTGGGGAAAAGCAGGCAGAGAATTCCCTGCTAGAACCTTCTCTGTGCCTGGGAAGCAGAAGTGTTCACATTGCTTCGCAGAATCGCTTTTTTGCAGAAAACAGTAACACTTGTTCAGAACGAAAGAAAGCACAGAGCCCCAGATTTTATGTTGTCCTGGAGAGCTTGCAGAGCACTGGGGAAAAGCAGGCAGAGAATTCTCTGCTAGCACCTTCTCTGTGCCTGGGAAGCAGAAGTCTTCACATTGCTTCGCAGAATCGCTTTTGTGCAGAAAACAGTAACACTTATTCAGAACGAAAGAAAGCACAGAGCCCCAGATTTGCTGTTGTCCTGGAGAGCTTGCAGAGCACTGGGGAAAGGCACGCAGAGAATTCCCTGCTAGCACCTTCTCTGTGCCTGTTCACATTGCTTCGCAGAATCGCTTTTGTGCAGAAAACAATAACACTTGTTCAGAAGGAAAGAAAGCACAGAGCCCCAGATTTTATGTTGTCCTGGAGAGCTTGCAGAGCACTGGGGAAAGGCAGGCAGAGAATTCTCTGCTAGCACCTTCTCTGTGCCTGGGAAGCAGAAGTCTTCACATTGCTTCGCAGAATCGCTTTTGTGCAGAAAACAGTAACACTTGTTCAGAACGAAAGAAAGCACAGAGCCCCAGATTTTATGTTGTCCTGGAGAGCTTGCAGAGCACTGGGAAAAGGCACGCAGAGAATTTCCTGCTAGCACCTTCTCTGTGCCTGTTCACATTGCTTCGCAGAATCGCTTTTGTGCAGAAAACAATAACACTTGTTCAGAACGAAAGAAAGCACAGAGCCCCAGATTTTATGTTGTCCTGGAGAGCTTGCAGAGCACTGGGGAAAAGCAGGCAGAGATTTCCCTGCTAGCACGTTCTCTGTGCCTGGGAAGCAGAAGTGTTCACATTGCTTCGCAGAATCGCTTTTGTGCAGAAAACAGTAACACTTGTTCAGAACGAAAGAAAGCACAGAGCCCCAGATTTTATGTTGTCCTGGAGAGCTTGCAGAGCACTGGGGAAAGGCACGCAGAGAATTCCCTGCTAGCACCTTCTCTGTGCCTGTTCACATTGCTTCGCAGAATCGCTTTTGTGCAGAAAACAATAACACTTGTTCAGAACGAAAGAAAGCACAGAGCCCCAGATTTTATGTTGTCCTGGAGAGCTTGCAGAGCACTGGGGAAAGGCAGGCAGAGAATTCTCTGCTAGCACCTTCTCTGTGCCTGGGAAGCAGAAGTCTTCCCATTGCTTCGCAGAATCGCTTTTGTGCAGAAAACAGTAACACTTGTTCAGAACGAAAGAAAGCACAGAGCCCCAGATTTTATGTTGTCCTGGAGAGCTTGCAGAGCACTGGGAAAAGGCACGCAGAGAATTCCCTGCTAGCACCTTCTCTGTGCCTGTTCACATTGCTTCGCAGAATCGCTTTTGTGCAGAAAACAGTAACACTTGTTCAGAACGAAAGAAAGCACAGAGCCCCAGATTTTATGTTGTCCTGGAGAGCTTGCAGAGCACTGGGGAAAGGCAGGCAGAGAATTCCCTGCTAGCACGTTCTCTGTGCCTGGGAAGCAGAAGTGTTCACATTGCTTCGCAGAATCGCTTTTGTGCAGAAAACAGTAACACTTGTTCAGAACGAAAGAAAGCACAGAGCCCCAGATTTGCTGTTGTCCTGGAGAGCTTGCAGAGCACTGGGGAAAGGCAGGCAGAGAATTCCCTGCTAGCAACTTCTCTGTGCCTGGGAAGCAGAAGTGTTCACATTGCTTCGCAGAATCGCTTTTGTGCAGAAAACAGTAACACTTGTTCAGAACGAAAGAAAGCACAGAGCCCCAGATTTTATGTTGTCCTGGAGAACTTGCAGAGCACTGGGAAAAGGCAGGCAGAGAATTCCCTGCTAGCACCTTCTCTGTGCCTGGGAAGCAGAAGTGTTCCCATTGCTTCGCAGAATCGCTTTTGTGCAGAAAACAGTAACACTTGTTCAGAACGAAAGAAAGCACAGAGCCCCAGATTTGCTGTTGTCCTGGAGAGCTTGCAGAGCACTGGGGAAAGGCAGGCAGAGAATTCCCTGCTAGCACCTTCTCTGTGCCTGGGAAACAGAAGTGTTCCCATTGCTTCGCAGAATCGCTTTTGTGCAGAAAACAGTAACACTTGTTCAGAACGAAAGAAAGCACAGAGCCCCAGATTTTATGTTGTCCTGGAGAGCTTGCAGAGCACTGGGGAAAAGCAGGCAGAGAATTCTCTGCTAGCACCTTCTCTGTGCCTGGGAAGCAGAAGTCTTCACATTGCTTCGCAGAATCGCTTTTGTGCAGAAAACAGTAACACTTGTTCAGAACGAAAGAAAGCACAGAGCCCCAGATTTTATGTTGTCCTGGAGAGCTTGCAGAGCACTGGGGAAAGGCACGCAGAGAATTCCCTGCTAGCACCTTCTCTGTGCCTGTTCACATTGCTTCGCAGAATCGCTTTTGTGCAGAAAACAATAACACTTGTTCAGAAGGAAAGAAAGCACAGAGCCCCAGATTTTATGTTGTCCTGGAGAGCTTGCAGAGCACTGGGGAAAGGCAGGCAGAGAATTCTCTGCTAGCACCTTCTCTGTGCCTGGGAAGCAGAAGTCTTCACATTGCTTCGCAGAATCGCTTTTGTGCAGAAAACAGTAACACTTGTTCAGAACGAAAGAAAGCACAGAGCCCCAGATTTTATGTTGTCCTGGAGAGCTTGCAGAGCACTGGGAAAAGGCACGCAGAGAATTCCCTGCTAGCACCTTCTCTGTGCCTGTTCACATTGCTTCGCAGAATCGCTTTTGTGCAGAAAACAATAACACTTGTTCAGAACGAAAGAAAGCACAGAGCCCCAGATTTTATGTTGTCCTGGAGAGCTTGCAGAGCACTGGGGAAAAGCAGGCAGAGATTTCCCTGCTAGCACGTTCTCTGTGCCTGGGAAGCAGAAGTGTTCACATTGCTTCGCAGAATCGCTTTTGTGCAGAAAACAGTAACACTTGTTCAGAACGAAAGAAAGCACAGAGCCCCAGATTTTATGTTGTCCTGGAGAGCTTGCAGAGCACTGGGGAAAGGCAGGCAGAGAATTCCCTGCTAGCACCTTCTCTGTGCCTGTTCACATTGCTTCGTAGAATCGCTTTTGTGCAGAAAACAGTAACACTTGTTCAGAACGAAAGAAAGCACAGAGCCCCAGATTTTATGTTGTCCTGGAGAGCTTGCAGAGCACTGGGGAAAAGCAGGCAGAGATTTCCCTGCTAGCACGTTCTCTGTGCCTGGGAAGCAGAAGTGTTCCCATTGCTTCGCAGAATCGCTTTTGTGCAGAAAACAGTAACACTTGTTCAGAACGAAAGAAAGCACAGAGCCCCAGATTTTATGTTGTCCTGGAGAGCTTGCACAGCACTGGGGAAAGGCAGGCAGAGAATTCCCTGCTAGCACCTTCTCTGTGCCTGGGAAGCAGAAGTGTTCACATTGCTTCGCAGAATCGCTTTTTTGCAGAAAACAGTAACACTTGTTCAGAACGAAAGAAAGCACAGAGCCCCAGATTTTATGTTGTCCTGGAGAGCTTGCAGAGCACTGGGGAAAGGCAGGCAGAGAATTCCCTGCTAGCACGTTCTCTGTGCCTGGGAAGCAGAAGTGTTCACATTGCTTCGCAGAATCGCTTTTGTGCAGAAAACAGTAACACTTATTCAGAACGAAAGAAAGCACAGAGCCCCAGATTTGCTGTTGTCCTGGAGAGCTTGCAGAGCACTGGGGAAAGGCAGGCAGAGAATTCCCTGCTAGCACCTTCTCTGTGCCTGTTCACATTGCTTCGTAGAATCGCTTTTGTGCAGAAAACAGTAACACTTGTTCAGACGAAAGAAAGCACAGAGCCCCAGATTTTATGTTGTCCTGGAGAGCTTGCAGAGCACTGGGGAAAGGCAGGCAGAGAATTCCCTGCTAGCACCTTCTCTGTGCCTGGGAAGCAGAAGTGTTCACATTGCTTCGCAGAATCGCTTTTGTGCAGAAAACCGTAACACTTGTACAGAACGAAAGAAAGCATAGAGCCCCAGATTTTATGTTGTCCTGGAGAGCTTGCACAGCACTGGGGAAAGGCAGGCAGAGAATTCCCTGCTAGCACCTTCTCTGTGCCTGGGAAGCAGAAGTCTTCACATTGCTTCGCAGAATCGCTTTTGTGCAGAAAACAGTAACACTTGTTCAGAACGAAAGAAAGCACAGAGCCCCAGATTTGCTGTTGTCCTGGAGAGCTTGCAGAGCACTGGGGAAAAGCAGGCAGAGAATTCCCTGCTAGAACCTTCTCTGTGCCTGGGAAGCAGAAGTGTTCACATTGCTTCGCAGAATCGCTTTTTTGCAGAAAACAGTAACACTTGTTCAGAACGAAAGAAAGCACAGAGCCCCAGATTTTATGTTGTCCTGGAGAGCTTGCAGAGCACTGGGGAAAAGCAGGCAGAGAATTCTCTGCTAGCACCTTCTCTGTGCCTGGGAAGCAGAAGTCTTCACATTGCTTCGCAGAATCGCTTTTGTGCAGAAAACAGTAACACTTGTTCAGAACGAAAGAAAGCACAGAGCCCCAGATTTTATGTTGTCCTGGAGAGCTTGCAGAGCACTGGGGAAAGGCACGCAGAGAATTCCCTGCTAGCACCTTCTCTGTGCCTGTTCACATTGCTTCGCAGAATCGCTTTTGTGCAGAAAACAATAACACTTGTTCAGAAGGAAAGAAAGCACAGAGCCCCAGATTTTATGTTGTCCTGGAGAGCTTGCAGAGCACTGGGGAAAGGCAGGCAGAGAATTCTCTGCTAGCACCTTCTCTGTGCCTGGGAAGCAGAAGTCTTCACATTGCTTCGCAGAATCGCTTTTGTGCAGAAAACAGTAACACTTGTTCAGAACGAAAGAAAGCACAGAGCCCCAGATTTTATGTTGTCCTGGAGAGCTTGCAGAGCACTGGGGAAAGGCAGGCAGAGAATTCCCTGCTAGCACCTTCTCTGTGCCTGGGAAGCAGAAGTGTTCACATTGCTTCGCAGAATCGCTTTTGTGCAGAAAACCGTAACACTTGTACAGAACGAAAGAAAGCATAGAGCCCCAGATTTTATGTTGTCCTGGAGAGCTTGCACAGCACTGGGGAAAGGCAGGCAGAGAATTCCCTGCTAGCACCTTCTCTGTGCCTGGGAAGCAGAAGTCTTCACATTGCTTCGCAGAATCGCTTTTGTGCAGAAAACAGTAACACTTGTTCAGAACGAAAGAAAACACAGAGCCCCAGATTTGCTGTTGTCCTGGAGAGCTTGCAGAGCACTGGGGAAAAGCAGGCAGAGAATTCCCTGCTAGAACCTTCTCTGTGCCTGGGAAGCAGAAGTGTTCACATTGCTTCGCAGAATCGCTTTTTTGCAGAAAACAGTAACACTTGTTCAGAACGAAAGAAAGCACAGAGCCCCAGATTTTATGTTGTCCTGGAGAGCTTGCAGAGCACTGGGGAAAAGCAGGCAGAGAATTCTCTGCTAGCACCTTCTCTGTGCCTGGGAAGCAGAAGTCTTCACATTGCTTCGCAGAATCGCTTTTGTGCAGAAAACAGTAACACTTGTTCAGAACGAAAGAAAGCACAGAGCCCCAGATTTTATGTTGTCCTGGAGAGCTTGCAGAGCACTGGGGAAAGGCACGCAGAGAATTCCCTGCTAGCACCTTCTCTGTGCCTGTTCACATTGCTTCGCAGAATCGCTTTTGTGCAGAAAACAATAACACTTGTTCAGAAGGAAAGAAAGCACAGAGCCCCAGATTTTATGTTGTCCTGGAGAGCTTGCAGAGCACTGGGGAAAGGCAGGCAGAGAATTCCCTGCTAGCACCTTCTCTGTGCCTGGGAAGCAGAAGTGTTCACATTGCTTCGCAGAATCGCTTTTGTGCAGAAAACAGTAACACTTGTTCAGAACGAAAGAAAGCACAGAGCCCCAGATTTTATGTTGTCCTGGAGAACTTGCAGAGCACTGGGAAAAGGCAGGCAGAGAATTCCCTGCTAGCACCTTCTCTGTGCCTGGGAAGCAGAAGTGTTCCCATTGCTTCGCAGAATCGCTTTTGTGCAGAAAACAGTAACACTTGTTCAGAACGAAAGAAAGCACAGAGCCCCAGATTTGCTGTTGTCCTGGAGAGCTTGCAGAGCACTGGGGAAAGGCAGGCAGAGAATTCCCTGCTAGCACCTTCTCTGTGCCTGGGAAACAGAAGTGTTCCCATTGCTTCGCAGAATCGCTTTTGTGCAGAAAACAGTAACACTTGTTCAGAACGAAAGAAAGCACAGAGCCCCAGATTTTATGTTGTCCTGGAGAGCTTGCAGAGCACTGGGGAAAAGCAGGCAGAGAATTCTCTGCTAGCACCTTCTCTGTGCCTGGGAAGCAGAAGTCTTCACATTGCTTCGCAGAATCGCTTTTGTGCAGAAAACAGTAACACTTGTTCAGAACGAAAGAAAGCACAGAGCCCCAGATTTTATGTTGTCCTGGAGAGCTTGCAGAGCACTGGGGAAAGGCACGCAGAGAATTCCCTGCTAGCACCTTCTCTGTGCCTGTTCACATTGCTTCGCAGAATCGCTTTTGTGCAGAAAACAATAACACTTGTTCAGAAGGAAAGAAAGCACAGAGCCCCAGATTTTATGTTGTCCTGGAGAGCTTGCAGAGCACTGGGGAAAGGCAGGCAGAGAATTCTCTGCTAGCACCTTCTCTGTGCCTGGGAAGCAGAAGTCTTCACATTGCTTCGCAGAATCGCTTTTGTGCAGAAAACAGTAACACTTGTTCAGAACGAAAGAAAGCACAGAGCCCCAGATTTTATGTTGTCCTGGAGAGCTTGCAGAGCACTGGGAAAAGGCACGCAGAGAATTCCCTGCTAGCACCTTCTCTGTGCCTGTTCACATTGCTTCGCAGAATCGCTTTTGTGCAGAAAACAATAACACTTGTTCAGAACGAAAGAAAGCACAGAGCCCCAGATTTTATGTTGTCCTGGAGAGCTTGCAGAGCACTGGGGAAAAGCAGGCAGAGATTTCCCTGCTAGCACGTTCTCTGTGCCTGGGAAGCAGAAGTGTTCACATTGCTTCGCAGAATCGCTTTTGTGCAGAAAACAGTAACACTTGTTCAGAACGAAAGAAAGCACAGAGCCCCAGATTTTATGTTGTCCTGGAGAGCTTGCAGAGCACTGGGGAAAGGCAGGCAGAGAATTCCCTGCTAGCACCTTCTCTGTGCCTGTTCACATTGCTTCGTAGAATCGCTTTTGTGCAGAAAACAGTAACACTTGTTCAGAACGAAAGAAAGCACAGAGCCCCAGATTTTATGTTGTCCTGGAGAGCTTGCAGAGCACTGGGGAAAAGCAGGCAGAGATTTCCCTGCTAGCACGTTCTCTGTGCCTGGGAAGCAGAAGTGTTCCCATTGCTTCGCAGAATCGCTTTTGTGCAGAAAACAGTAACACTTGTTCAGAACGAAAGAAAGCACAGAGCCCCAGATTTTATGTTGTCCTGGAGAGCTTGCACAGCACTGGGGAAAGGCAGGCAGAGAATTCCCTGCTAGCACCTTCTCTGTGCCTGGGAAGCAGAAGTGTTCACATTGCTTCGCAGAATCGCTTTTTTGCAGAAAACAGTAACACTTGTTCAGAACGAAAGAAAGCACAGAGCCCCAGATTTTATGTTGTCCTGGAGAGCTTGCAGAGCACTGGGGAAAGGCAGGCAGAGAATTCCCTGCTAGCACGTTCTCTGTGCCTGGGAAGCAGTAGTGTTCACATTGCTTCGCAGAATCGCTTTTGTGCAGAAAACAGTAACACTTATTCAGAACGAAAGAAAGCACAGAGCCCCAGATTTGCTGTTGTCCTGGAGAGCTTGCAGAGCACTGGGGAAAGGCAGGCAGAGAATTCCCTGCTAGCACCTTCTCTGTGCCTGTTCACATTGCTTCGTAGAATCGCTTTTGTGCAGAAAACAGTAACACTTGTTCAGACGAAAGAAAGCACAGAGCCCCAGATTTTATGTTGTCCTGGAGAGCTTGCAGAGCACTGGGGAAAGGCAGGCAGAGAATTCCCTGCTAGCACCTTCTCTGTGCCTGGGAAGCAGAAGTGTTCACATTGCTTCGCAGAATCGCTTTTGTGCAGAAAACCGTAACACTTGTACAGAACGAAAGAAAGCATAGAGCCCCAGATTTTATGTTGTCCTGGAGAGCTTGCACAGCACTGGGGAAAGGCAGGCAGAGAATTCCCTGCTAGCACCTTCTCTGTGCCTGGGAAGCAGAAGTCTTCACATTGCTTCGCAGAATCGCTTTTGTGCAGAAAACAGTAACACTTGTTCAGAACGAAAGAAAGCACAGAGCCCCAGATTTGCTGTTGTCCTGGAGAGCTTGCAGAGCACTGGGGAAAAGCAGGCAGAGAATTCCCTGCTAGAACCTTCTCTGTGCCTGGGAAGCAGAAGTGTTCACATTGCTTCGCAGAATCGCTTTTTTGCAGAAAACAGTAACACTTGTTCAGAACGAAAGAAAGCACAGAGCCCCAGATTTTATGTTGTCCTGGAGAGCTTGCAGAGCACTGGGGAAAAGCAGGCAGAGAATTCTCTGCTAGCACCTTCTCTGTGCCTGGGAAGCAGAAGTCTTCACATTGCTTCGCAGAATCGCTTTTGTGCAGAAAACAGTAACACTTGTTCAGAACGAAAGAAAGCACAGAGCCCCAGATTTTATGTTGTCCTGGAGAGCTTGCAGAGCACTGGGGAAAGGCACGCAGAGAATTCCCTGCTAGCACCTTCTCTGTGCCTGTTCACATTGCTTCGCAGAATCGCTTTTGTGCAGAAAACAATAACACTTGTTCAGAAGGAAAGAAAGCACAGAGCCCCAGATTTTATGTTGTCCTGGAGAGCTTGCAGAGCACTGGGGAAAGGCAGGCAGAGAATTCTCTGCTAGCACCTTCTCTGTGCCTGGGAAGCAGAAGTCTTCACATTGCTTCGCAGAATCGCTTTTGTGCAGAAAACAGTAACACTTGTTCAGAACGAAAGAAAGCACAGAGCCCCAGATTTTATGTTGTCCTGGAGAGCTTGCAGAGCACTGGGGAAAGGCAGGCAGAGAATTCCCTGCTAGCACCTTCTCTGTGCCTGGGAAGCAGAAGTGTTCACATTGCTTCGCAGAATCGCTTTTGTGCAGAAAACCGTAACACTTGTACAGAACGAAAGAAAGCATAGAGCCCCAGATTTTATGTTGTCCTGGAGAGCTTGCACAGCACTGGGGAAAGGCAGGCAGAGAATTCCCTGCTAGCACCTTCTCTGTGCCTGGGAAGCAGAAGTCTTCACATTGCTTCGCAGAATCGCTTTTGTGCAGAAAACAGTAACACTTGTTCAGAACGAAAGAAAACACAGAGCCCCAGATTTGCTGTTGTCCTGGAGAGCTTGCAGAGCACTGGGGAAAAGCAGGCAGAGAATTCCCTGCTAGAACCTTCTCTGTGCCTGGGAAGCAGAAGTGTTCACATTGCTTCGCAGAATCGCTTTTTTGCAGAAAACAGTAACACTTGTTCAGAACGAAAGAAAGCACAGAGCCCCAGATTTTATGTTGTCCTGGAGAGCTTGCAGAGCACTGGGGAAAAGCAGGCAGAGAATTCTCTGCTAGCACCTTCTCTGTGCCTGGGAAGCAGAAGTCTTCACATTGCTTCGCAGAATCGCTTTTGTGCAGAAAACAGTAACACTTGTTCAGAACGAAAGAAAGCACAGAGCCCCAGATTTTATGTTGTCCTGGAGAGCTTGCAGAGCACTGGGGAAAGGCACGCAGAGAATTCCCTGCTAGCACCTTCTCTGTGCCTGTTCACATTGCTTCGCAGAATCGCTTTTGTGCAGAAAACAATAACACTTGTTCAGAAGGAAAGAAAGCACAGAGCCCCAGATTTTATGTTGTCCTGGAGAGCTTGCAGAGCACTGGGGAAAGGCAGGCAGAGAATTCTCTGCTAGCACCTTCTCTGTGCCTGGGAAGCAGAAGTCTTCACATTGCTTCGCAGAATCGCTTTTGTGCAGAAAACAGTAACACTTGTTCAGAACGAAAGAAAGCACAGAGCCCCAGATTTTATGTTGTCCTGGAGAGCTTGCAGAGCACTGGGAAAAGGCACGCAGAGAATTCCCTGCTAGCACCTTCTCTGTGCCTGTTCACATTGCTTCGCAGAATCGCTTTTGTGCAGAAAACAATAACACTTGTTCAGAACGAAAGAAAGCACAGAGCCCCAGATTTTATGTTGTCCTGGAGAGCTTGCAGAGCACTGGGGAAAAGCAGGCAGAGATTTCCCTGCTAGCACGTTCTCTGTGCCTGGGAAGCAGAAGTGTTCCCATTGCTTCGCAGAATCGCTTTTGTGCAGAAAACAGTAACACTTGTTCAGAACGAAAGAAAGCACAGAGCCCCAGATTTTATGTTGTCCTGGAGAGCTTGCAGAGCACTGGGGAAAGGCAGGCAGAGAATTCCCTGCTAGCACCTTCTCTGTGCCTGTTCACATTGCTTCGTAGAATCGCTTTTGTGCAGAAAACAGTAACACTTGTTCAGACGAAAGAAAGCACAGAGCTCCAGATTTTATGTTGTCCTGGAGAGCTTGCAGAGCAGTGGGGAAAGGCAGGCAGAGAATTCCCTGCTAGCACCTTCTCTGTGCCTGGGAAGCAGAAGTCTTCACATTGCTTCGCAGAATCGCTTTTGTGCAGAAAACAGTAACACTTGTTCAGAACGAAAGAAAGCACAGAGCCCCAGATTTGCTGTTGTCCTGGAGAGCTTGCAGAGCACTGGGGAAAAGCAGGCAGAGAATTCCCTGCTAGAACCTTCTCTGTGCCTGGGAAGCAGAAGTGTTCACATTGCTTCGCAGAATCGCTTTTTTGCAGAAAACAGTAACACTTGTTCAGAACGAAAGAAAGCACAGAGCCCCAGATTTTATGTTGTCCTGGAGAGCTTGCAGAGCACTGGGGAAAAGCAGGCAGAGAATTCTCTGCTAGCACCTTCTCTGTGCCTGGGAAGCAGAAGTCTTCACATTGCTTCGCAGAATCGCTTTTGTGCAGAAAACAGTAACACTTATTCAGAACGAAAGAAAGCACAGAGCCCCAGATTTGCTGTTGTCCTGGAGAGCTTGCAGAGCACTGGGGAAAGGCAGGCAGAGAATTCCCTGCTAGCACCTTCTCTGTGCCTGTTCACATTGCTTCGCAGAATCGCTTTTGTGCAGAAAACAATAACACTTGTTCAGAAGGAAAGAAAGCACAGAGCCCCAGATTTTATGTTGTCCTGGAGAGCTTGCAGAGCACTGGGGAAAGGCAGGCAGAGAATTCTCTGCTAGCACCTTCTCTGTGCCTGGGAAGCAGAAGTCTTCACATTGCTTCGCAGAATCGCTTTTGTGCAGAAAACAGTAACACTTGTTCAGAACGAAAGAAAGCACAGAGCCCCAGATTTTATGTTGTCCTGGAGAGCTTGCAGAGCACTGGGAAAAGGCACGCAGAGAATTCCCTGCTAGCACCTTCTCTGTGCCTGTTCACATTGCTTCGCAGAATCGCTTTTGTGCAGAAAACAATAACACTTGTTCAGAACGAAAGAAAGCACAGAGCCCCAGATTTTATGTTGTCCTGGAGAGCTTGCAGAGCACTGGGGAAAAGCAGGCAGAGATTTCCCTGCTAGCACGTTCTCTGTGCCTGGGAAGCAGAAGTGTTCACATTGCTTCGCAGAATCGCTTTTGTGCAGAAAACAGTAACACTTGTTCAGAACGAAAGAAAGCACAGAGCCCCAGATTTTATGTTGTCCTGGAGAGCTTGCAGAGCACTGGGGAAAGGCACGCAGAGAATTCCCTGCTAGCACCTTCTCTGTGCCTGTTCACATTGCTTCGCAGAATCGCTTTTGTGCAGAAAACAATAACACTTGTTCAGAACGAAAGAAAGCACAGAGCCCCAGATTTTATGTTGTCCTGGAGAGCTTGCAGAGCACTGGGGAAAGGCAGGCAGAGAATTCTCTGCTAGCACCTTCTCTGTGCCTGGGAAGCAGAAGTCTTCACATTGCTTCGCAGAATCGCTTTTGTGCAGAAAACAGTAACACTTGTTCAGAACGAAAGAAAGCACAGAGCCCCAGATTTTATGTTGTCCTGGAGAGCTTGCAGAGCACTGGGAAAAGGCACGCAGAGAATTCCCTGCTAGCACCTTCTCTGTGCCTGTTCACATTGCTTCGCAGAATCGCTTTTGTGCAGAAAACAGTAACACTTGTTCAGAACGAAAGAAAGCACAGAGCCCCAGATTTTATGTTGTCCTGGAGAGCTTGCAGAGCACTGGGGAAAGGCAGGCAGAGAATTCCCTGCTAGCACGTTCTCTGTGCCTGGGAAGCAGAAGTGTTCACATTGCTTCGCAGAATCGCTTTTGTGCAGAAAACAGTAACACTTGTTCAGAACGAAAGAAAGCACAGAGCCCCAGATTTGCTGTTGTCCTGGAGAGCTTGCAGAGCACTGGGGAAAGGCAGGCAGAGAATTCCCTGCTAGCACCTTCTCTGTGCCTGGGAAGCAGAAGTGTTCACATTGCTTCGCAGAATCGCTTTTGTGCAGAAAACAGTAACACTTGTTCAGAACGAAAGAAAGCACAGAGCCCCAGATTTTATGTTGTCCTGGAGAACTTGCAGAGCACTGGGAAAAGGCAGGCAGAGAATTCCCTGCTAGCACCTTCTCTGTGCCTGGGAAGCAGAAGTGTTCACATTGCTTCGCAGAATCGCTTTTGTGCAGAAAACAGTAACACTTGTTCAGAACGAAAGAAAGCACAGAGCCCCAGATTTTATGTTGTCCTGGAGAGCTTGCAGAGCACTGGGGAAAGGCACGCAGAGAATTCCCTGCTAGCACCTTCTCTGTGCCTGTTCACATTGCTTCGCAGAATCGCTTTTGTGCAGAAAACAATAACACTTGTTCAGAAGGAAAGAAAGCACAGAGCCCCAGATTTTATGTTGTCCTGGAGAGCTTGCAGAGCACTGGGGAAAGGCAGGCAGAGAATTCTCTGCTAGCACCTTCTCTGTGCCTGGGAAGCAGAAGTCTTCACATTGCTTCGCAGAATCGCTTTTGTGCAGAAAACAGTAACACTTGTTCAGAACGAAAGAAAGCACAGAGCCCCAGATTTTATGTTGTCCTGGAGAGCTTGCAGAGCACTGGGAAAAGGCACGCAGAGAATTCCCTGCTAGCACCTTCTCTGTGCCTGTTCACATTGCTTCGCAGAATCGCTTTTGTGCAGAAAACAATAACACTTGTTCAGAACGAAAGAAAGCACAGAGCCCCAGATTTTATGTTGTCCTGGAGAGCTTGCAGAGCACTGGGGAAAAGCAGGCAGAGATTTCCCTGCTAGCACGTTCTCTGTGCCTGGGAAGCAGAAGTGTTCACATTGCTTCGCAGAATCGCTTTTGTGCAGAAAACAGTAACACTTGTTCAGAACGAAAGAAAGCACAGAGCCCCAGATTTTATGTTGTCCTGGAGAGCTTGCAGAGCACTGGGGAAAGGCACGCAGAGAATTCCCTGCTAGCACCTTCTCTGTGCCTGTTCACATTGCTTCGCAGAATCGCTTTTGTGCAGAAAACAATAACACTTGTTCAGAACGAAAGAAAGCACAGAGCCCCAGATTTTATGTTGTCCTGGAGAGCTTGCAGAGCACTGGGGAAAGGCAGGCAGAGAATTCTCTGCTAGCACCTTCTCTGTGCCTGGGAAGCAGAAGTCTTCACATTGCTTCGCAGAATCGCTTTTGTGCAGAAAACAGTAACACTTGTTCAGAACGAAAGAAAGCACAGAGCCCCAGATTTTATGTTGTCCTGGAGAGCTTGCAGAGCACTGGGAAAAGGCACGCAGAGAATTCCCTGCTAGCACCTTCTCTGTGCCTGTTCACATTGCTTCGCAGAATCGCTTTTGTGCAGAAAACAGTAACACTTGTTCAGAACGAAAGAAAGCACAGAGCCCCAGATTTTATGTTGTCCTGGAGAGCTTGCAGAGCACTGGGGAAAGGCAGGCAGAGAATTCCCTGCTAGCACGTTCTCTGTGCCTGGGAAGCAGAAGTGTTCACATTGCTTCGCAGAATCGCTTTTGTGCAGAAAACAGTAACACTTGTTCAGAACGAAAGAAAGCACAGAGCCCCAGATTTGCTGTTGTCCTGGAGAGCTTGCAGAGCACTGGGGAAAGGCAGGCAGAGAATTCCCTGCTAGCACCTTCTCTGTGCCTGGGAAGCAGAAGTGTTCACATTGCTTCGCAGAATCGCTTTTGTGCAGAAAACAGTAACACTTGTTCAGAACGAAAGAAAGCACAGAGCCCCAGATTTTATGTTGTCCTGGAGAACTTGCAGAGCACTGGGAAAAGGCAGGCAGAGAATTCCCTGCTAGCACCTTCTCTGTGCCTGGGAAGCAGAAGTGTTCACATTGCTTCGCAGAATCGCTTTTGTGCAGAAAACAGTAACACTTGTTCAGAACGAAAGAAAGCACAGAGCCCCAGATTTGCTGTTGTCCTGGAGAGCTTGCAGAGCACTGGGGAAAGGCAGGCAGAGAATTCCCTGCTAGCACCTTCTCTGTGCCTGGGAAACAGAAGTGTTCCCATTGCTTCGCAGAATCGCTTTTGTGCAGAAAACAGTAACACTTGTTCAGAACGAAAGAAAGCACAGAGCCCCAGATTTTATGTTGTCCTGGAGAGCTTGCAGAGCACTGGGGAAAAGCAGGCAGAGAATTCTCTGCTAGCACCTTCTCTGTGCCTGGGAAGCAGAAGTCTTCACATTGCTTCGCAGAATCGCTTTTGTGCAGAAAACAGTAACACTTGTTCAGAACGAAAGAAAGCACAGAGCCCCAGATTTTATGTTGTCCTGGAGAGCTTGCAGAGCACTGGGGAAAGGCACGCAGAGAATTCCCTGCTAGCACCTTCTCTGTGCCTGTTCACATTGCTTCGCAGAATCGCTTTTGTGCAGAAAACAATAACACTTGTTCAGAAGGAAAGAAAGCACAGAGCCCCAGATTTTATGTTGTCCTGGAGAGCTTGCAGAGCACTGGGGAAAGGCAGGCAGAGAATTCTCTGCTAGCACCTTCTCTGTGCCTGGGAAGCAGAAGTGTTCACATTGCTTCGCAGAATCGCTTTTGTGCAGAAAACAGTAACACTTGTTCAGAACGAAAGAAAGCACAGAGCCCCAGATTTTATGTTGTCCTGGAGAGCTTGCAGAGCACTGGGGAAAGGCAGGCAGAGAATTCCCTGCTAGCACGTTCTCTGTGCCTGGGAAGCAGAAGTGTTCACATTGCTTCGCAGAATCGCTTTTGTGCAGAAAACAGTAACACTTATTCAGAACGAAAGAAAGCACAGAGCCCCAGATTTGCTGTTGTCCTGGAGAGCTTGCAGAGCACTGGGGAAAGGCAGGCAGAGAATTCCCTGCTAGCACCTTCTCTGTGCCTGGGAAGCAGAAGTGTTCACAATGCTTCGCAGAATCGCTTTTGTGCAGAAAACCGTAACACTTGTTCAGAACGAAAGAAAGCACAGAGCCCCAGATTTGATGTTGTCCTGGAGAGCTTGCAGAGCACTGGGAAAAGGCAGGCAGAGAATTCCCTGCTAGCACCTTCTCTGTGCCTGGGAAGCAGAAGTGTTCACATTGCTTCGCAGAATCGCTTTTGTGCAGAAAACAGTAACACTTGTTCAGAACGAAAGAAAGCACAGAGCCCCAGATTTGCTGTTGTCCTGGAGAGCTTGCAGAGCACTGGGGAAAGGCAGGCAGAGAATTCCCTGCTAGCACCTTCTCTGTGCCTGGGAAGCACAAGTGTTCACATTGCTTCGCAGAATCACTTTTGTGCAGAAAACCGTAACACTTGTTCAGAACGAAAGAAAGCACAGAGCCCCAGATTTTATGTTGTCCTGGAGAGCTTGCAGAGCACTGGGGAAAAGCAGGCAGAGAATTCCCTGCTAGCACCTTCTCTGTGCCTGGGAAACAGAAGTGTTCCCATTGCTTCGCAGAATCGCTTTTGTGCAGAAAACAGTAACACTTGTTCAGAACGAAAGAAAGCACAGAGCCCCAGATTTTATGTTGTCCTGGAGAGCTTGCAGAGTACTGGGGAAAGGCAGGCAGAGAATTCCCTGCTAGCACCTTCTCTGTGCCTGGGAAACAGAAGTGTTCACATTGCTTCGCAGAATCGCTTTTGTGCAGAAAACAGTAACACTTGTTCAGAACGAAAGAAAGCACAGAGCCCCAGATTTTATGTTGTCCTGGAGAGCTTGCAGAGCACTGGGGAAAGGCAGGCAGAGAATTCTCTGCTAGCACCTTCTCTGTGCCTGGGAAGCAGAAGTCTTCACATTGCTTCGCAGAATCGCTTTTGTGCAGAAAACAGTAACACTTGTTCAGAACGAAAGAAAGCACAGAGCCCCAGATTTTATGTTGTCCTGGAGAGCTTGCAGAGCACTGGGAAAAGGCACGCAGAGAATTCCCTGCTAGCACCTTCTCTGTGCCTGTTCACATTGCTTCGCAGAATCGCTTTTGTGCAGAAAACAATAACACTTGTTCAGAAGGAAAGAAAGCACAGAGCCCCAGATTTTATGTTGTCCTGGAGAGCTTGCAGAGCACTGGGGAAAAGCAGGCAGAGATTTCCCTGCTAGCACGTTCTCTGTGCCTGGGAAGCAGAAGTGTTCCCATTGCTTCGCAGAATCGCTTTTGTGCAGAAAACAGTAACACTTGTTCAGAACGAAAGAAAGCACAGAGCCCCAGATTTTATGTTGTCCTGGAGAGCTTGCAGAGCACTGGGGAAAGGCAGGCAGAGAATTCCCTGCTAGCACCTTCTCTGTGCCTGTTCACATTGCTTCGTAGAATCGCTTTTGTGCAGAAAACAGTAACACTTGTTCAGACGAAAGAAAGCACAGAGCCCCAGATTTTATGTTGTCCTGGAGAGCTTGCAGAGCACTGGGGAAAGGCAGGCAGAGAATTCCCTGCTAGCACCTTCTCTGTGCCTGGGAAGCAGAAGTGTTCACATTGCTTCGCAGAATCGCTTTTGTGCAGAAAACAATAACACTTGTACAGAACGAAAGAAAGCATAGAGCCCCAGATTTTATGTTGTCCTGGAGAGCTTGCACAGCACTGGGGAAAGGCAGGCAGAGAATTCCCTGCTAGCACCTTCTCTGTGCCTGGGAAGCAGAAGTCTTCACATTGCTTCGCAGAATCGCTTTTGTGCAGAAAACAGTAACACTTGTTCAGAACGAAAGAAAGCACAGAGCCCCAGATTTGCTGTTGTCCTGGAGAGCTTGCAGAGCACTGGGGAAAAGCAGGCAGAGAATTCCCTGCTAGAACCTTCTCTGTGCCTGGGAAGCAGAAGTGTTCACATTGCTTCGCAGAATCGCTTTTTTGCAGAAAACAGTAACACTTGTTCAGAACGAAAGAAAGCACAGAGCCCCAGATTTTATGTTGTCCTGGAGAGCTTGCAGAGCACTGGGGAAAAGCAGGCAGAGAATTCTCTGCTAGCACCTTCTCTGTGCCTGGGAAGCAGAAGTCTTCACATTGCTTCGCAGAATCGCTTTTGTGCAGAAAACAGTAACACTTGTTCAGAACGAAAGAAAGCACAGAGCCCCAGATTTTATGTTGTCCTGGAGAGCTTGCAGAGCACTGGGGAAAGGCACGCAGAGAATTCCCTGCTAGCACCTTCTCTGTGCCTGTTCACATTGCTTCGCAGAATCGCTTTTGTGCAGAAAACAATAACACTTGTTCAGAAGGAAAGAAAGCACAGAGCCCCAGATTTTATGTTGTCCTGGAGAGCTTGCAGAGCACTGGGGAAAGGCAGGCAGAGAATTCTCTGCTAGCACCTTCTCTGTGCCTGGGAAGCAGAAGTCTTCACATTGCTTCGCAGAATCGCTTTTGTGCAGAAAACAGTAACACTTGTTCAGAACGAAAGAAAGCACAGAGCCCCAGATTTTATGTTGTCCTGGAGAGCTTGCAGAGCACTGGGAAAAGGCACGCAGAGAATTCCCTGCTAGCACCTTCTCTGTGCCTGTTCACATTGCTTCGCAGAATCGCTTTTGTGCAGAAAACAATAACACTTGTTCAGAACGAAAGAAAGCACAGAGCCCCAGATTTTATGTTGTCCTGGAGAGCTTGCAGAGCACTGGGGAAAAGCAGGCAGAGATTTCCCTGCTAGCACGTTCTCTGTGCCTGGGAAGCAGAAGTGTTCACATTGCTTCGCAGAATCGCTTTTGTGCAGAAAACAGTAACACTTGTTCAGAACGAAAGAAAGCACAGAGCCCCAGATTTTATGTTGTCCTGGAGAGCTTGCAGAGCACTGGGGAAAGGCACGCAGAGAATTCCCTGCTAGCACCTTCTCTGTGCCTGTTCACATTGCTTCGCAGAATCGCTTTTGTGCAGAAAACAATAACACTTGTTCAGAAGGAAAGAAAGCACAGAGCCCCAGATTTTATGTTGTCCTGGAGAGCTTGCAGAGCACTGGGGAAAGGCAGGCAGAGAATTCTCTGCTAGCACCTTCTCTGTGCCTGGGAAGCAGAAGTCTTCACATTGCTTCGCAGAATCGCTTTTGTGCAGAAAACAGTAACACTTGTTCAGAACGAAAGAAAGCACAGAGCCCCAGATTTTATGTTGTCCTGGAGAGCTTGCAGAGCACTGGGAAAAGGCACGCAGAGAATTCCCTGCTAGCACCTTCTCTGTGCCTGTTCACATTGCTTCGCAGAATCGCTTTTGTGCAGAAAACAGTAACACTTGTTCAGAACGAAAGAAAGCACAGAGCCCCAGATTTTATGTTGTCCTGGAGAGCTTGCAGAGCACTGGGGAAAGGCAGGCAGAGAATTCCCTGCTAGCACGTTCTCTGTGCCTGGGAAGCAGAAGTGTTCACATTGCTTCGCAGAATCGCTTTTGTGCAGAAAACAGTAACACTTGTTCAGAACGAAAGAAAGCACAGAGCCCCAGATTTGCTGTTGTCCTGGAGAGCTTGCAGAGCACTGGGGAAAGGCAGGCAGAGAATTCCCTGCTAGCACCTTCTCTGTGCCTGGGAAGCAGAAGTGTTCACATTGCTTCGCAGAATCGCTTTTGTGCAGAAAACAGTAACACTTGTTCAGAACGAAAGAAAGCACAGAGCCCCAGATTTGCTGTTGTCCTGGAGAACTTGCAGAGCACTGGGAAAAGGCAGGCAGAGAATTCCCTGCTAGCACCTTCTCTGTGCCTGGGAAGCAGAAGTGTTCACATTGCTTCGCAGAATCGCTTTTGTGCAGAAAACAGTAACACTTGTTCAGAACGAAAGAAAGCACAGAGCCCCAGATTTGCTGTTGTCCTGGAGAGCTTGCAGAGCACTGGGGAAAGGCAGGCAGAGAATTCCCTGCTAGCACCTTCTCTGTGCCTGGGAAGCAGAAGTGTTCACATTGCTTCGCAGAATCACTTTTGTGCAGAAAACAGTAACACTTGTTCAGAACGAAAGAAAGCACAGAGCCCCAGATTTTATGTTGTCCTGGAGAGCTTGCAGAGCACTGGGGAAAAGCAGGCAGAGAATTCCCTGCTAGCACCTTCTCTGTGCCTGGGAAACAGAAGTGTTCCCATTGCTTCGCAGAATCGCTTTTGTGCAGAAAACAGTAACACTTGTTCAGAACGAAAGAAAGCACAGAGCCCCAGATTTTATGTTGTCCTGGAGAGCTTGCAGAGTACTGGGGAAAGGCAGGCAGAGAATTCCCTGCTAGCACCTTCTCTGTGCCTGGGAAACAGAAGTGTTCACATTGCTTCGCAGAATCGCTTTTGTGCAGAAAACAGTAACACTTGTTCAGAACGAAAGAAAGCACAGAGCCCCAGATTTTATGTTGTCCTGGAGAGCTTGCAGAGCACTGGGGAAAGGCAGGCAGAGAATTCTCTGCTAGCACCTTCTCTGTGCCTGGGAAGCAGAAGTGTTCCCATTGCTTCGCAGAATCGCTTTTGTGCAGAAAACAGTAACACTTGTTCAGAACGAAAGAAAGCACAGAGCCCCAGATTTTATGTTGTCCTGGAGAGCTTGCAGAGCACTGGGAAAAGGCACGCAGAGAATTCCCTGCTAGCACCTTCTCTGTGCCTGTTCACATTGCTTCGCAGAATCGCTTTTGTGCAGAAAACAATAACACTTGTTCAGAAGGAAAGAAAGCACAGAGCCCCAGATTTTATGTTGTCCTGGAGAGCTTGCAGAGCACTGGGGAAAGGCAGGCAGAGAATTCCCTGCTAGCACGTTCTCTGTGCCTGGGAAGCAGAAGTGTTCACATTGCTTCGCAGAATCGCTTTTGTGCAGAAAACAGTAACACTTGTTCAGAACGAAAGAAAGCACAGAGCCCCAGATTTGCTGTTGTCCTGGAGAGCTTGCAGAGCACTGGGGAAAGGCAGGCAGAGAATTCCCTGCTAGCACCTTCTCTGTGCCTGGGAAGCAGAAGTGTTCACAATGCTTCGCAGAATCGCTTTTGTGCAGAAAACCGTAACACTTGTTCAGAACGAAAGAAAGCACAGAGCCCCAGATTTTATGTTGTCCTGGAGAGCTTGCAGAGCACTGGGAAAAGGCAGGCAGAGAATTCCCTGCTAGCACCTTCTCTGTGCCTGGGAAGCAGAAGTGTTCACATTGCTTCGCAGAATCGCTTTTGTGCAGAAAACAGTAACACTTGTTCAGAACGAAAGAAAGCACAGAGCCCCAGATTTGCTGTTGTCCTGGAGAGCTTGCAGAGCACTGGGGAAAGGCAGGCAGAGAATTCCCTGCTAGCACCTTCTCTGTGCCTGGGAAGCAGAAGTGTTCACATTGCTTCGCAGAATCACTTTTGTGCAGAAAACAGTAACACTTGTTCAGAACGAAAGAAAGCACAGAGCCCCAGATTTTATGTTGTCCTGGAGAGCTTGCAGAGTACTGGGGAAAGGCAGGCAGAGAATTCCCTGCTAGCACCTTCTCTGTGCCTGGGAAACAGAAGTGTTCCCATTGCTTCGCAGAATCGCTTTTGTGCAGAAAACAGTAACACTTGTTCAGAACGAAAGAAAGCACAGAGCCCCAGATTTTATGTTGTCCTGGAGAGCTTGCAGAGCACTGGGGAAAGGCAGGCAGAGAATTCTCTGCTAGCACCTTCTCTGTGCCTGGGAAGCAGAAGTCTTCACATTGCTTCGCAGAATCGCTTTTGTGCAGAAAACAGTAACACTTGTTCAGAACGAAAGAAAGCACAGAGCCCCAGATTTTATGTTGTCCTGGAGAGCTTGCAGAGCACTGGGAAAAGGCACGCAGAGAATTCCCTGCTAGCACCTTCTCTGTGCCTGTTCACATTGCTTCGCAGAATCGCTTTTGTGCAGAAAACAGTAACACTTGTTCAGAACGAAAGAAAGCACAGAGCCCCAGATTTGATGTTGTCCTGGAGAGCTTGCAGAGCACTGGGGAAAAGCAGGCAGAGATTTCCCTGCTAGCACGTTCTCTGTGCCTGGGAAGCAGAAGTGTTCACATTGCTTCGCAGAATCGCTTTTGTGCAGAAAACAGTAACACTTGTTCAGAACGAAAGAAAGCACAGAGCCCCAGATTTTATGTTGTCCTGGAGAGCTTGCAGAGCACTGGGGAAAGGCACGCAGAGAATTCCCTGCTAGCACCTTCTCTGTGCCTGTTCACATTGCTTCGCAGAATCGCTTTTGTGCAGAAAACAATAACACTTGTTCAGAACGAAAGAAAGCACAGAGCCCCAGATTTTATGTTGTCCTGGAGAGCTTGCAGAGCACTGGGGAAAGGCAGGCAGAGAATTCTCTGCTAGCACCTTCTCTGTGCCTGGGAAGCAGAAGTCTTCACATTGCTTCGCAGAATCGCTTTTGTGCAGAAAACAGTAACACTTGTTCAGAACGAAAGAAAGCACAGAGCCCCAGATTTTATGTTGTCCTGGAGAGCTTGCAGAGCACTGGGAAAAGGCACGCAGAGAATTCCCTGCTAGCACCTTCTCTGTGCCTGTTCACATTGCTTCGCAGAATCGCTTTTGTGCAGAAAACAGTAACACTTGTTCAGAACGAAAGAAAGCACAGAGCCCCAGATTTTATGTTGTCCTGGAGAGCTTGCAGAGCACTGGGGAAAGGCAGGCAGAGAATTCCCTGCTAGCACGTTCTCTGTGCCTGGGAAGCAGAAGTGTTCACATTGCTTCGCAGAATCGCTTTTGTGCAGAAAACAGTAACACTTGTTCAGAACGAAAGAAAGCACAGAGCCCCAGATTTGCTGTTGTCCTGGAGAGCTTGCAGAGCACTGGGGAAAGGCAGGCAGAGAATTCCCTGCTAGCACCTTCTCTGTGCCTGGGAAGCAGAAGTGTTCACATTGCTTCGCAGAATCGCTTTTGTGCAGAAAACAGTAACACTTGTTCAGAACGAAAGAAAGCACAGAGCCCCAGATTTTATGTTGTCCTGGAGAACTTGCAGAGCACTGGGAAAAGGCAGGCAGAGAATTCCCTGCTAGCACCTTCTCTGTGCCTGGGAAGCAGAAGTGTTCACATTGCTTCGCAGAATCGCTTTTGTGCAGAAAACAGTAACACTTGTTCAGAACGAAAGAAAGCACAGAGCCCCAGATTTTATGTTGTCCTGGAGAGCTTGCAGAGCACTGGGGAAAGGCACGCAGAGAATTCCCTGCTAGCACCTTCTCTGTGCCTGTTCACATTGCTTCGCAGAATCGCTTTTGTGCAGAAAACAATAACACTTGTTCAGAAGGAAAGAAAGCACAGAGCCCCAGATTTTATGTTGTCCTGGAGAGCTTGCAGAGCACTGGGGAAAGGCAGGCAGAGAATTCTCTGCTAGCACCTTCTCTGTGCCTGGGAAGCAGAAGTCTTCACATTGCTTCGCAGAATCGCTTTTGTGCAGAAAACAGTAACACTTGTTCAGAACGAAAGAAAGCACAGAGCCCCAGATTTTATGTTGTCCTGGAGAGCTTGCAGAGCACTGGGAAAAGGCACGCAGAGAATTCCCTGCTAGCACCTTCTCTGTGCCTGTTCACATTGCTTCGCAGAATCGCTTTTGTGCAGAAAACAATAACACTTGTTCAGAACGAAAGAAAGCACAGAGCCCCAGATTTTATGTTGTCCTGGAGAGCTTGCAGAGCACTGGGGAAAAGCAGGCAGAGATTTCCCTGCTAGCACGTTCTCTGTGCCTGGGAAGCAGAAGTGTTCACATTGCTTCGCAGAATCGCTTTTGTGCAGAAAACAGTAACACTTGTTCAGAACGAAAGAAAGCACAGAGCCCCAGATTTTATGTTGTCCTGGAGAGCTTGCAGAGCACTGGGGAAAGGCACGCAGAGAATTCCCTGCTAGCACCTTCTCTGTGCCTGTTCACATTGCTTCGCAGAATCGCTTTTGTGCAGAAAACAATAACACTTGTTCAGAAGGAAAGAAAGCACAGAGCCCCAGATTTTATGTTGTCCTGGAGAGCTTGCAGAGCACTGGGGAAAGGCAGGCAGAGAATTCTCTGCTAGCACCTTCTCTGTGCCTGGGAAGCAGAAGTCTTCACATTGCTTCGCAGAATCGCTTTTGTGCAGAAAACAGTAACACTTGTTCAGAACGAAAGAAAGCACAGAGCCCCAGATTTTATGTTGTCCTGGAGAGCTTGCAGAGCACTGGGAAAAGGCACGCAGAGAATTCCCTGCTAGCACCTTCTCTGTGCCTGTTCACATTACTTCGCAGAATCGCTTTTGTGCAGAAAACAGTAACACTTGTTCAGAACGAAAGAAAGCACAGAGCCCCAGATTTTATGTTGTCCTGGAGAGCTTGCAGAGCACTGGGGAAAGGCAGGCAGAGAATTCCCTGCTAGCACGTTCTCTGTGCCTGGGAAGCAGAAGTGTTCACATTGCTTCGCAGAATCGCTTTTGTGCAGAAAACAGTAACACTTGTTCAGAACGAAAGAAAGCACAGAGCCCCAGATTTGCTGTTGTCCTGGAGAGCTTGCAGAGCACTGGGGAAAGGCAGGCAGAGAATTCCCTGCTAGCACCTTCTCTGTGCCTGGGAAGCAGAAGTGTTCACATTGCTTCGCAGAATCGCTTTTGTGCAGAAAACAGTAACACTTGTTCAGAACGAAAGAAAGCACAGAGCCCCAGATTTTATGTTGTCCTGGAGAACTTGCAGAGCACTGGGAAAAGGCAGGCAGAGAATTCCCTGCTAGCACCTTCTCTGTGCCTGGGAAGCAGAAGTCTTCACATTGCTTCGCAGAATCGCTTTTGTGCAGAAAACAGTAACACTTGTTCAGAACGAAAGAAAGCACAGAGCCCCAGATTTGCTGTTGTCCTGGAGAGCTTGCAGAGCACTGGGGAAAGGCAGGCAGAGAATTCCCTGCTAGCACCTTCTCTGTGCCTGGGAAACAGAAGTGTTCCCATTGCTTCGCAGAATCGCTTTTGTGCAGAAAACAGTAACACTTGTTCAGAACGAAAGAAAGCACAGAGCCCCAGATTTTATGTTGTCCTGGAGAGCTTGCAGAGCACTGGGGAAAAGCAGGCAGAGAATTCTCTGCTAGCACCTTCTCTGTGCCTGGGAAGCAGAAGTCTTCACATTGCTTCGCAGAATCGCTTTTGTGCAGAAAACAGTAACACTTGTTCAGAACGAAAGAAAGCACAGAGCCCCAGATTTTATGTTGTCCTGGAGAGCTTGCAGAGCACTGGGGAAAGGCACGCAGAGAATTCCCTGCTAGCACCTTCTCTGTGCCTGTTCACATTGCTTCGCAGAATCGCTTTTGTGCAGAAAACAATAACACTTGTTCAGAAGGAAAGAAAGCACAGAGCCCCAGATTTTATGTTGTCCTGGAGAGCTTGCAGAGCACTGGGGAAAGGCAGGCAGAGAATTCTCTGCTAGCACCTTCTCTGTGCCTGGGAAGCAGAAGTGTTCACATTGCTTCGCAGAATCGCTTTTGTGCAGAAAACAGTAACACTTGTTCAGAACGAAAGAAAGCACAGAGCCCCAGATTTTATGTTGTCCTGGAGAGCTTGCAGAGCACTGGGGAAAGGCAGGCAGAGAATTCCCTGCTAGCACGTTCTCTGTGCCTGGGAAGCAGAAGTGTTCACATTGCTTCGCAGAATCGCTTTTGTGCAGAAAACAGTAACACTTATTCAGAACGAAAGAAAGCACAGAGCCCCAGATTTGCTGTTGTCCTGGAGAGCTTGCAGAGCACTGGGGAAAGGCAGGCAGAGAATTCCCTGCTAGCACCTTCTCTGTGCCTGGGAAGCAGAAGTGTTCACAATGCTTCGCAGAATCGCTTTTGTGCAGAAAACCGTAACACTTGTTCAGAACGAAAGAAAGCACAGAGCCCCAGATTTGATGTTGTCCTGGAGAGCTTGCAGAGCACTGGGAAAAGGCAGGCAGAGAATTCCCTGCTAGCACCTTCTCTGTGCCTGGGAAGCAGAAGTGTTCACATTGCTTCGCAGAATCGCTTTTGTGCAGAAAACAGTAACACTTGTTCAGAACGAAAGAAAGCACAGAGCCCCAGATTTTATGTTGTCCTGGAGAGCTTGCAGAGCACTGGGGAAAAGCAGGCAGAGAATTCCCTGCTAGCACCTTCTCTGTGCCTGGGAAACAGAAGTGTTCCCATTGCTTCGCAGAATCGCTTTTGTGCAGAAAACAGTAACACTTGTTCAGAACGAAAGAAAGCACAGAGCCCCAGATTTTATGTTGTCCTGGAGAGCTTGCAGAGTACTGGGGAAAGGCAGGCAGAGAATTCCCTGCTAGCACCTTCTCTGTGCCTGGGAAACAGAAGTGTTCACATTGCTTCGCAGAATCGCTTTTGTGCAGAAAACAGTAACACTTGTTCAGAACGAAAGAAAGCACAGAGCCCCAGATTTTATGTTGTCCTGGAGAGCTTGCAGAGCACTGGGGAAAGGCAGGCAGAGAATTCTCTGCTAGCACCTTCTCTGTGCCTGGGAAGCAGAAGTCTTCACATTGCTTCGCAGAATCGCTTTTGTGCAGAAAACAGTAACACTTGTTCAGAACGAAAGAAAGCACAGAGCCCCAGATTTTATGTTGTCCTGGAGAGCTTGCAGAGCACTGGGAAAAGGCACGCAGAGAATTCCCTGCTAGCACCTTCTCTGTGCCTGTTCACATTGCTTCGCAGAATCGCTTTTGTGCAGAAAACAATAACACTTGTTCAGAAGGAAAGAAAGCACAGAGCCCCAGATTTTATGTTGTCCTGGAGAGCTTGCAGAGCACTGGGGAAAAGCAGGCAGAGATTTCCCTGCTAGCACGTTCTCTGTGCCTGGGAAGCAGAAGTGTTCCCATTGCTTCGCAGAATCGCTTTTGTGCAGAAAACAGTAACACTTGTTCAGAACGAAAGAAAGCACAGAGCCCCAGATTTTATGTTGTCCTGGAGAGCTTGCAGAGCACTGGGGAAAGGCAGGCAGAGAATTCCCTGCTAGCACCTTCTCTGTGCCTGGGAAGCAGAAGTGTTCACATTGCTTCGCAGAATCGCTTTTGTGCAGAAAACCGTAACACTTGTACAGAACGAAAGAAAGCATAGAGCCCCAGATTTTATGTTGTCCTGGAGAGCTTGCACAGCACTGGGGAAAGGCAGGCAGAGAATTCCCTGCTAGCACCTTCTCTGTGCCTGGGAAGCAGAAGTCTTCACATTGCTTCGCAGAATCGCTTTTGTGCAGAAAACAGTAACACTTGTTCAGAACGAAAGAAAGCACAGAGCCCCAGATTTGCTGTTGTCCTGGAGAGCTTGCAGAGCACTGGGGAAAAGCAGGCAGAGAATTCCCTGCTAGAACCTTCTCTGTGCCTGGGAAGCAGAAGTGTTCACATTGCTTCGCAGAATCGCTTTTTTGCAGAAAACAGTAACACTTGTTCAGAACGAAAGAAAGCACAGAGCCCCAGATTTTATGTTGTCCTGGAGAGCTTGCAGAGCACTGGGGAAAAGCAGGCAGAGAATTCTCTGCTAGCACCTTCTCTGTGCCTGGGAAGCAGAAGTCTTCACATTGCTTCGCAGAATCGCTTTTGTGCAGAAAACAGTAACACTTGTTCAGAACGAAAGAAAGCACAGAGCCCCAGATTTTATGTTGTCCTGGAGAGCTTGCAGAGCACTGGGGAAAGGCACGCAGAGAATTCCCTGCTAGCACCTTCTCTGTGCCTGTTCACATTGCTTCGCAGAATCGCTTTTGTGCAGAAAACAATAACACTTGTTCAGAAGGAAAGAAAGCACAGAGCCCCAGATTTTATGTTGTCCTGGAGAGCTTGCAGAGCACTGGGGAAAGGCAGGCAGAGAATTCTCTGCTAGCACCTTCTCTGTGCCTGGGAAGCAGAAGTCTTCACATTGCTTCGCAGAATCGCTTTTGTGCAGAAAACAGTAACACTTGTTCAGAACGAAAGAAAGCACAGAGCCCCAGATTTTATGTTGTCCTGGAGAGCTTGCAGAGCACTGGGAAAAGGCACGCAGAGAATTCCCTGCTAGCACCTTCTCTGTGCCTGTTCACATTGCTTCGCAGAATCGCTTTTGTGCAGAAAACAATAACACTTGTTCAGAACGAAAGAAAGCACAGAGCCCCAGATTTTATGTTGTCCTGGAGAGCTTGCAGAGCACTGGGGAAAAGCAGGCAGAGATTTCCCTGCTAGCACGTTCTCTGTGCCTGGGAAGCAGAAGTGTTCACATTGCTTCGCAGAATCGCTTTTGTGCAGAAAACAGTAACACTTGTTCAGAACGAAAGAAAGCACAGAGCCCCAGATTTTATGTTGTCCTGGAGAGCTTGCAGAGCACTGGGGAAAGGCACGCAGAGAATTCCCTGCTAGCACCTTCTCTGTGCCTGTTCACATTGCTTCGCAGAATCGCTTTTGTGCAGAAAACAATAACACTTGTTCAGAAGGAAAGAAAGCACAGAGCCCCAGATTTTATGTTGTCCTGGAGAGCTTGCAGAGCACTGGGGAAAGGCAGGCAGAGAATTCTCTGCTAGCACCTTCTCTGTGCCTGGGAAGCAGAAGTCTTCACATTGCTTCGCAGAATCGCTTTTGTGCAGAAAACAGTAACACTTGTTCAGAACGAAAGAAAGCACAGAGCCCCAGATTTTATGTTGTCCTGGAGAGCTTGCAGAGCACTGGGAAAAGGCACGCAGAGAATTCCCTGCTAGCACCTTCTCTGTGCCTGTTCACATTGCTTCGCAGAATCGCTTTTGTGCAGAAAACAGTAACACTTGTTCAGAACGAAAGAAAGCACAGAGCCCCAGATTTTATGTTGTCCTGGAGAGCTTGCAGAGCACTGGGGAAAGGCAGGCAGAGAATTCCCTGCTAGCACGTTCTCTGTGCCTGGGAAGCAGAAGTGTTCACATTGCTTCGCAGAATCGCTTTTGTGCAGAAAACAGTAACACTTGTTCAGAACGAAAGAAAGCACAGAGCCCCAGATTTTATGTTGTCCTGGAGAGCTTGCAGAGCACTGGGGAAAAGCAGGCAGAGAATTCCCTGCTAGCACCTTCTCTGTGCCTGGGAAGCAGAAGTGTTCACATTGCTTCGCAGAATCGCTTTTGTGCAGAAAACAGTAACACTTGTTCAGAACGAAAGAAAGCACAGAGCCCCAGATTTGCTGTTGTCCTGGAGAACTTGCAGAGCACTGGGAAAAGGCAGGCAGAGAATTCCCTGCTAGCACCTTCTCTGTGCCTGGGAAGCAGAAGTGTTCACATTGCTTCGCAGAATCGCTTTTGTGCAGAAAACAGTAACACTTGTTCAGAACGAAAGAAAGCACAGAGCCCCAGATTTGCTGTTGTCCTGGAGAGCTTGCAGAGCACTGGGGAAAGGCAGGCAGAGAATTCCCTGCTAGCACCTTCTCTGTGCCTGGGAAGCAGAAGTGTTCACATTGCTTCGCAGAATCACTTTTGTGCAGAAAACAGTAACACTTGTTCAGAACGAAAGAAAGCACAGAGCCCCAGATTTTATGTTGTCCTGGAGAGCTTGCAGAGCACTGGGGAAAAGCAGGCAGAGAATTCCCTGCTAGCACCTTCTCTGTGCCTGGGAAACAGAAGTGTTCCCATTGCTTCGCAGAATCGCTTTTGTGCAGAAAACAGTAACACTTGTTCAGAACGAAAGAAAGCACAGAGCCCCAGATTTTATGTTGTCCTGGAGAGCTTGCAGAGTACTGGGGAAAGGCAGGCAGAGAATTCCCTGCTAGCACCTTCTCTGTGCCTGGGAAACAGAAGTGTTCACATTGCTTCGCAGAATCGCTTTTGTGCAGAAAACAGTAACACTTGTTCAGAACGAAAGAAAGCACAGAGCCCCAGATTTTATGTTGTCCTGGAGAGCTTGCAGAGCACTGGGGAAAGGCAGGCAGAGAATTCTCTGCTAGCACCTTCTCTGTGCCTGGGAAGCAGAAGTGTTCCCATTGCTTCGCAGAATCGCTTTTGTGCAGAAAACAGTAACACTTGTTCAGAACGAAAGAAAGCACAGAGCCCCAGATTTTATGTTGTCCTGGAGAGCTTGCAGAGCACTGGGAAAAGGCACGCAGAGAATTCCCTGCTAGCACCTTCTCTGTGCCTGTTCACATTGCTTCGCAGAATCGCTTTTGTGCAGAAAACAATAACACTTGTTCAGAAGGAAAGAAAGCACAGAGCCCCAGATTTTATGTTGTCCTGGAGAGCTTGCAGAGCACTGGGGAAAGGCAGGCAGAGAATTCCCTGCTAGCACGTTCTCTGTGCCTGGGAAGCAGAAGTGTTCACATTGCTTCGCAGAATCGCTTTTGTGCAGAAAACAGTAACACTTGTTCAGAACGAAAGAAAGCACAGAGCCCCAGATTTGCTGTTGTCCTGGAGAGCTTGCAGAGCACTGGGGAAAGGCAGGCAGAGAATTCCCTGCTAGCACCTTCTCTGTGCCTGGGAAGCAGAAGTGTTCACAATGCTTCGCAGAATCGCTTTTGTGCAGAAAACCGTAACACTTGTTCAGAACGAAAGAAAGCACAGAGCCCCAGATTTTATGTTGTCCTGGAGAGCTTGCAGAGCACTGGGAAAAGGCAGGCAGAGAATTCCCTGCTAGCACCTTCTCTGTGCCTGGGAAGCAGAAGTGTTCACATTGCTTCGCAGAATCGCTTTTGTGCAGAAAACAGTAACACTTGTTCAGAACGAAAGAAAGCACAGAGCCCCAGATTTGCTGTTGTCCTGGAGAGCTTGCAGAGCACTGGGGAAAGGCAGGCAGAGAATTCCCTGCTAGCACCTTCTCTGTGCCTGGGAAGCAGAAGTGTTCACATTGCTTCGCAGAATCACTTTTGTGCAGAAAACAGTAACACTTGTTCAGAACGAAAGAAAGCACAGAGCCCCAGATTTTATGTTGTCCTGGAGAGCTTGCAGAGTACTGGGGAAAGGCAGGCAGAGAATTCCCTGCTAGCACCTTCTCTGTGCCTGGGAAACAGAAGTGTTCCCATTGCTTCGCAGAATCGCTTTTGTGCAGAAAACAGTAACACTTGTTCAGAACGAAAGAAAGCACAGAGCCCCAGATTTTATGTTGTCCTGGAGAGCTTGCAGAGCACTGGGGAAAGGCAGGCAGAGAATTCTCTGCTAGCACCTTCTCTGTGCCTGGGAAGCAGAAGTCTTCACATTGCTTCGCAGAATCGCTTTTGTGCAGAAAACAGTAACACTTGTTCAGAACGAAAGAAAGCACAGAGCCCCAGATTTTATGTTGTCCTGGAGAGCTTGCAGAGCACTGGGAAAAGGCACGCAGAGAATTCCCTGCTAGCACCTTCTCTGTGCCTGTTCACATTGCTTCGCAGAATCGCTTTTGTGCAGAAAACAGTAACACTTGTTCAGAAGGAAAGAAAGCACAGAGCCCCAGATTTGATGTTGTCCTGGAGAGCTTGCAGAGCACTGGGGAAAAGCAGGCAGAGATTTCCCTGCTAGCACGTTCTCTGTGCCTGGGAAGCAGAAGTGTTCACATTGCTTCGCAGAATCGCTTTTGTGCAGAAAACAGTAACACTTGTTCAGAACGAAAGAAAGCACAGAGCCCCAGATTTTATGTTGTCCTGGAGAGCTTGCAGAGCACTGGGGAAAGGCAGGCAGAGAATTCCCTGCTAGCACCTTCTCTGTGCCTGTTCACATTGCTTCGTAGAATCGCTTTTGTGCAGAAAACAGTAACACTTGTTCAGACGAAAGAAAGCACAGAGCCCCAGATTTTATGTTGTCCTGGAGAGCTTGCAGAGCACTGGGGAAAGGCAGGCAGAGAATTCCCTGCTAGCACCTTCTCTGTGCCTGGGAAGCAGAAGTGTTCACATTGCTTCGCAGAATCGCTTTTGTGCAGAAAACCGTAACACTTGTTCAGAACGAAAGAAAGCATAGAGCCCCAGATTTTATGTTGTCCTGGAGAGCTTGCACAGCACTGGGGAAAGGCAGGCAGAGAATTCCCTGCTAGCACCTTCTCTGTGCCTGGGAAGCAGAAGTCTTCACATTGCTTCGCAGAATCGCTTTTGTGCAGAAAACAGTAACACTTGTTCAGAACGAAAGAAAGCACAGAGCCCCAGATTTGCTGTTGTCCTGGAGAGCTTGCAGAGCACTGGGGAAAAGCAGGCAGAGAATTCCCTGCTAGAACCTTCTCTGTGCCTGGGAAGCAGAAGTGTTCACATTGCTTCGCAGAATCGCTTTTTTGCAGAAAACAGTAACACTTGTTCAGAACGAAAGAAAGCACAGAGCCCCAGATTTTATGTTGTCCTGGAGAGCTTGCAGAGCACTGGGGAAAAGCAGGCAGAGAATTCTCTGCTAGCACCTTCTCTGTGCCTGGGAAGCAGAAGTCTTCACATTGCTTCGCAGAATCGCTTTTGTGCAGAAAACAGTAACACTTGTTCAGAACGAAAGAAAGCACAGAGCCCCAGATTTTATGTTGTCCTGGAGAGCTTGCAGAGCACTGGGGAAAGGCAGGCAGAGAATTCTCTGCTAGCACCTTCTCTGTGCCTGGGAAGCAGAAGTCTTCACATTGCTTCGCAGAATCGCTTTTGTGCAGAAAACAGTAACACTTGTTCAGAACGAAAGAAAGCACAGAGCCCCAGATTTTATGTTGTCCTGGAGAGCTTGCAGAGCACTGGGAAAAGGCACGCAGAGAATTCCCTGCTAGCACCTTCTCTGTGCCTGTTCACATTGCTTCGCAGAATCGCTTTTGTGCAGAAAACAATAACACTTGTTCAGAACGAAAGAAAGCACAGAGCCCCAGATTTTATGTTGTCCTGGAGAGCTTGCAGAGCACTGGGGAAAAGCAGGCAGAGATTTCCCTGCTAGCACGTTCTCTGTGCCTGGGAAGCAGAAGTGTTCACATTGCTTCGCAGAATCGCTTTTGTGCAGAAAACAGTAACACTTGTTCAGAACGAAAGAAAGCACAGAGCCCCAGATTTTATGTTGTCCTGGAGAGCTTGCAGAGCACTGGGGAAAGGCAGGCAGAGAATTCCCTGCTAGCACCTTCTCTGTGCCTGTTCACATTGCTTCGTAGAATCGCTTTTGTGCAGAAAACAGTAACACTTGTTCAGAACGAAAGAAAGCACAGAGCCCCAGATTTTATGTTGTCCTGGAGAGCTTGCAGAGCACTGGGGAAAAGCAGGCAGAGATTTCCCTGCTAGCACGTTCTCTGTGCCTGGGAAGCAGAAGTGTTCCCATTGCTTCGCAGAATCGCTTTTGTGCAGAAAACAGTAACACTTGTTCAGAACGAAAGAAAGCACAGAGCCCCAGATTTTATGTTGTCCTGGAGAGCTTGCAGAGCACTGGGGAAAGGCAGGCAGAGAATTCCCTGCTAGCACGTTCTCTGTGCCTGGGAAGCAGAAGTGTTCACATTGCTTCGCAGAATCGCTTTTGTGCAGAAAACAGTAACACTTATTCAGAACGAAAGAAAGCACAGAGCCCCAGATTTGCTGTTGTCCTGGAGAGCTTGCAGAGCACTGGGGAAAGGCAGGCAGAGAATTCCCTGCTAGCACCTTCTCTGTGCCTGGGAAGCAGAAGTGTTCACAATGCTTCGCAGAATCGCTTTTGTGCAGATAACCGTAACACTTGTTCAGAACGAAAGAAAGCACAGAGCCCCAGATTTTATGTTGTCCTGGAGAGCTTGCAGAGCACTGGGAAAAGGCAGGCAGAGAATTCCCTGCTAGCACCTTCTCTGTGCCTGGGAAGCAGAAGTGTTCACATTGCTTCGCAGAATCGCTTTTGTGCAGAAAACAGTAACACTTGTTCAGAACGAAAGAAAGCACAGAGCCCCAGATTTGCTGTTGTCCTGGAGAGCTTGCAGAGCACTGGGGAAAGGCAGGCAGAGAATTCCCTGCTAGCACCTTCTCTGTGCCTGGGAAGCACAAGTGTTCACATTGCTTCGCAGAATCACTTTTGTGCAGAAAACCGTAACACTTGTTCAGAACGAAAGAAAGCACAGAGCCCCAGATTTTATGTTGTCCTGGAGAGCTTGCAGAGCACTGGGGAAAAGCAGGCAGAGAATTCCCTGCTAGCACCTTCTCTGTGCCTGGGAAACAGAAGTGTTCCCATTGCTTCGCAGAATCGCTTTTGTGCAGAAAACAGTAACACTTGTTCAGAACGAAAGAAAGCACAGAGCCCCAGATTTTATGTTGTCCTGGAGAGCTTGCAGAGTACTGGGGAAAGGCAGGCAGAGAATTCCCTGCTAGCACCTTCTCTGTGCCTGGGAAACAGAAGTGTTCACATTGCTTCGCAGAATCGCTTTTGTGCAGAAAACAGTAACACTTGTTCAGAACGAAAGAAAGCACAGAGCCCCAGATTTTATGTTGTCCTGGAGAGCTTGCAGAGCACTGGGGAAAGGCAGGCAGAGAATTCTCTGCTAGCACCTTCTCTGTGCCTGGGAAGCAGAAGTCTTCACATTGCTTCGCAGAATCGCTTTTGTGCAGAAAACAGTAACACTTGTTCAGAACGAAAGAAAGCACAGAGCCCCAGATTTTATGTTGTCCTGGAGAGCTTGCAGAGCACTGGGAAAAGGCACGCAGAGAATTCCCTGCTAGCACCTTCTCTGTGCCTGTTCACATTGCTTCGCAGAATCGCTTTTGTGCAGAAAACAATAACACTTGTTCAGAAGGAAAGAAAGCACAGAGCCCCAGATTTTATGTTGTCCTGGAGAGCTTGCAGAGCACTGGGGAAAAGCAGGCAGAGATTTCCCTGCTAGCACGTTCTCTGTGCCTGGGAAGCAGAAGTGTTCCCATTGCTTCGCAGAATCGCTTTTGTGCAGAAAACAGTAACACTTGTTCAGAACGAAAGAAAGCACAGAGCCCCAGATTTTATGTTGTCCTGGAGAGCTTGCAGAGCACTGGGGAAAGGCAGGCAGAGAATTCCCTGCTAGCACCTTCTCTGTGCCTGTTCACATTGCTTCGTAGAATCGCTTTTGTGCAGAAAACAGTAACACTTGTTCAGACGAAAGAAAGCACAGAGCCCCAGATTTTATGTTGTCCTGGAGAGCTTGCAGAGCACTGGGGAAAGGCAGGCAGAGAATTCCCTGCTAGCACCTTCTCTGTGCCTGGGAAGCAGAAGTGTTCACATTGCTTCGCAGAATCGCTTTTGTGCAGAAAACCGTAACACTTGTACAGAACGAAAGAAAGCATAGAGCCCCAGATTTTATGTTGTCCTGGAGAGCTTGCACAGCACTGGGGAAAGGCAGGCAGAGAATTCCCTGCTAGCACCTTCTCTGTGCCTGGGAAGCAGAAGTCTTCACATTGCTTCGCAGAATCGCTTTTGTGCAGAAAACAGTAACACTTGTTCAGAACGAAAGAAAGCACAGAGCCCCAGATTTGCTGTTGTCCTGGAGAGCTTGCAGAGCACTGGGGAAAAGCAGGCAGAGAATTCCCTGCTAGAACCTTCTCTGTGCCTGGGAAGCAGAAGTGTTCACATTGCTTCGCAGAATCGCTTTTTTGCAGAAAACAGTAACACTTGTTCAGAACGAAAGAAAGCACAGAGCCCCAGATTTTATGTTGTCCTGGAGAGCTTGCAGAGCACTGGGGAAAAGCAGGCAGAGAATTCTCTGCTAGCACCTTCTCTGTGCCTGGGAAGCAGAAGTCTTCACATTGCTTCGCAGAATCGCTTTTGTGCAGAAAACAGTAACACTTGTTCAGAACGAAAGAAAGCACAGAGCCCCAGATTTTATGTTGTCCTGGAGAGCTTGCAGAGCACTGGGGAAAGGCACGCAGAGAATTCCCTGCTAGCACCTTCTCTGTGCCTGTTCACATTGCTTCGCAGAATCGCTTTTGTGCAGAAAACAATAACACTTTTTCAGAACGAAAGAAAGCACAGAGCCCCAGATTTTATGTTGTCCTGGAGAGCTTGCAGAGCACTGGGGAAAGGCAGGCAGAGAATTCTCTGCTAGCACCTTCTCTGTGCCTGGGAAGCAGAAGTCTTCACATTGCTTCGCAGAATCGCTTTTGTGCAGAAAACAGTAACACTTGTTCAGAACGAAAGAAAGCACAGAGCCCCAGATTTTATGTTGTCCTGGAGAGCTTGCAGAGCACTGGGAAAAGGCACGCAGAGAATTCCCTGCTAGCACCTTCTCTGTGCCTGTTCACATTGCTTCGCAGAATCGCTTTTGTGCAGAAAACAATAACACTTGTTCAGAACGAAAGAAAGCACAGAGCCCCAGATTTTATGTTGTCCTGGAGAGCTTGCAGAGCACTGGGGAAAAGCAGGCAGAGATTTCCCTGCTAGCACGTTCTCTGTGCCTGGGAAGCAGAAGTGTTCACATTGCTTCGCAGAATCGCTTTTGTGCAGAAAACAGTAACACTTGTTCAGAACGAAAGAAAGCACAGAGCCCCAGATTTTATGTTGTCCTGGAGAGCTTGCAGAGCACTGGGGAAAGGCAGGCAGAGAATTCCCTGCTAGCACCTTCTCTGTGCCTGTTCACATTGCTTCGCAGAATCGCTTTTGTGCAGAAAACAATAACACTTGTTCAGAAGGAAAGAAAGCACAGAGCCCCAGATTTTATGTTGTCCTGGAGAGCTTGCAGAGCACTGGGGAAAGGCAGGCAGAGAATTCTCTGCTAGCACCTTCTCTGTGCCTGGGAAGCAGAAGTCTTCACGTTGCTTCGCAGAATCGCTTTTGTGCAGAAAACAGTAACACTTGTTCAGAACGAAAGAAAGCACAGAGCCCCAGATTTTATGTTGTCCTGGAGAGCTTGCAGAGCACTGGGAAAAGGCACGCAGAGAATTCCCTGCTAGCACCTTCTCTGTGCCTGGGAAGCAGAAGTGTTCACATTGCTTCGCAGAATCGCTTTTGTGCAGAAAACAGTAACACTTGTTCAGAACGAAAGAAAGCACAGAGCCCCAGATTTGCTGTTGTCCTGGAGAGCTTGCAGAGCACTGGGGAAAGGCAGGCAGAGAATTCCCTGCTAGCACCTTCTCTGTGCCTGGGAAGCAGAAGTGTTCACATTGCTTCGCAGAATCGCTTTTGTGCAGAAAACAGTAACACTTGTTCAGAACGAAAGAAAGCACAGAGCCCCAGATTTGCTGTTGTCCTGGAGAACTTGCAGAGCACTGGGAAAAGGCAGGCAGAGAATTCCCTGCTAGCACCTTCTCTGTGCCTGGGAAGCAGAAGTGTTCACATTGCTTCGCAGAATCGCTTTTGTGCAGAAAACAGTAACACTTGTTCAGAACGAAAGAAAGCACAGAGCCCCAGATTTGCTGTTGTCCTGGAGAGCTTGCAGAGCACTGGGGAAAGGCAGGCAGAGAATTCCCTGCTAGCACCTTCTCTGTGCCTGGGAAGCAGAAGTGTTCACATTGCTTCGCAGAATCGCTTTTGTGCAGAAAACAGTAACACTTGTTCAGAACGAAAGAAAGCACAGAGCCCCAGATTTTATGTTGTCCTGGAGAGCTTGCAGAGCACTGGGGAAAAGCAGGCAGAGAATTCCCTGCTAGCACCTTCTCTGTGCCTGGGAAACAGAAGTGTTCCCATTGCTTCGCAGAATCGCTTTTGTGCAGAAAACAGTAACACTTGTTCAGAACGAAAGAAAGCACAGAGCCCCAGATTTTATGTTGTCCTGGAGAGCTTGCAGAGTACTGGGGAAAGGCAGGCAGAGAATTCCCTGCTAGCACCTTCTCTGTGCCTGGGAAACAGAAGTGTTCACATTGCTTCGCAGAATCGCTTTTGTGCAGAAAACAGTAACACTTGTTCAGAACGAAAGAAAGCACAGAGCCCCAGATTTTATGTTGTCCTGGAGAGCTTGCAGAGCACTGGGGAAAAGCAGGCAGAGAATTCTCTGCTAGCACCTTCTCTGTGCCTGGGAAGCAGAAGTCTTCACATTGCTTCGCAGAATCGCTTTTGTGCAGAAAACAGTAACACTTGTTCAGAACGAAAGAAAGCACAGAGCCCCAGATTTTATGTTGTCCTGGAGAGCTTGCAGAGCACTGGGGAAAGGCAGGCAGAGAATTCTCTGCTAGCACCTTCTCTGTGCCTGGGAAGCAGAAGTCTTCACATTGCTTCGCAGAATCGCTTTTGTGCAGAAAACAGTAACACTTGTTCAGAACGAAAGAAAGCACAGAGCCCCAGATTTTATGTTGTCCTGGAGAGCTTGCAGAGCACTGGGAAAAGGCACGCAGAGAATTCCCTGCTAGCACCTTCTCTGTGCCTGTTCACATTGCTTCGCAGAATCGCTTTTGTGCAGAAAACAATAACACTTGTTCAGAACGAAAGAAAGCACAGAGCCCCAGATTTTATGTTGTCCTGGAGAGCTTGCAGAGCACTGGGGAAAAGCAGGCAGAGATTTCCCTGCTAGCACGTTCTCTGTGCCTGGGAAGCAGAAGTGTTCACATTGCTTCGCAGAATCGCTTTTGTGCAGAAAACAGTAACACTTGTTCAGAACGAAAGAAAGCACAGAGCCCCAGATTTTATGTTGTCCTGGAGAGCTTGCAGAGCACTGGGGAAAGGCAGGCAGAGAATTCCCTGCTAGCACCTTCTCTGTGCCTGTTCACATTGCTTCGTAGAATCGCTTTTGTGCAGAAAACAGTAACACTTGTTCAGAACGAAAGAAAGCACAGAGCCCCAGATTTTATGTTGTCCTGGAGAGCTTGCAGAGCACTGGGGAAAAGCAGGCAGAGATTTCCCTGCTAGCACGTTCTCTGTGCCTGGGAAGCAGAAGTGTTCACATTGCTTCGCAGAATCGCTTTTGTGCAGAAAACAGTAACACTTGTTCAGAACGAAAGAAAGCACAGAGCCCCAGATTTTATGTTGTCCTGGAGAGCTTGCACAGCACTGGGGAAAGGCAGGCAGAGAATTCCCTGCTAGCACCTTCTCTGTGCCTGGGAAGCAGAAGTGTTCACATTGCTTCGCAGAATCGCTTTTGTGCAGAAAACAGTAACACTTGTTCAGAACGAAAGAAAGCACAGAGCCCCAGATTTGCTGTTGTCCTGGAGAGCTTGCAGAGCACTGGGGAAAGGCAGGCAGAGAATTCCCTGCTAGCACCTTCTCTGTGCCTGGGAAGCAGAAGTGTTCACATTGCTTCGCAGAATCGCTTTTGTGCAGAAAACAGTAACACTTGTTCAGAACGAAAGAAAGCACAGAGCCCCAGATTTTATGTTGTCCTGGAGAGCTTGCAGAGCACTGGGGAAAAGCAGGCAGAGAATTCCCTGCTAGCACCTTCTCTGTGCCTGGGAAACAGAAGTGTTCCCATTGCTTCGCAGAATCGCTTTTGTGCAGAAAACAGTAACACTTGTTCAGAACGAAAGAAAGCACAGAGCCCCAGATTTTATGTTGTCCTGGAGAGCTTGCAGAGTACTGGGGAAAGGCAGGCAGAGAATTCCCTGCTAGCACCTTCTCTGTGCCTGGGAAACAGAAGTGTTCACATTGCTTCGCAGAATCGCTTTTGTGCAGAAAACAGTAACACTTGTTCAGAACGAAAGAAAGCACAGAGCCCCAGATTTTATGTTGTCCTGGAGAGCTTGCAGAGCACTGGGGAAAAGCAGGCAGAGAATTCTCTGCTAGCACCTTCTCTGTGCCTGGGAAGCAGAAGTCTTCACATTGCTTCGCAGAATCGCTTTTGTGCAGAAAACAGTAACACTTGTTCAGAACGAAAGAAAGCACAGAGCCCCAGATTTTATGTTGTCCTGGAGAGCTTGCAGAGCACTGGGGAAAGGCAGGCAGAGAATTCTCTGCTAGCACCTTCTCTGTGCCTGGGAAGCAGAAGTCTTCACATTGCTTCGCAGAATCGCTTTTGTGCAGAAAACAGTAACACTTGTTCAGAACGAAAGAAAGCACAGAGCCCCAGATTTTATGTTGTCCTGGAGAGCTTGCAGAGCACTGGGAAAAGGCACGCAGAGAATTCCCTGCTAGCACCTTCTCTGTGCCTGTTCACATTGCTTCGCAGAATCGCTTTTGTGCAGAAAACAATAACACTTGTTCAGAACGAAAGAAAGCACAGAGCCCCAGATTTTATGTTGTCCTGGAGAGCTTGCAGAGCACTGGGGAAAAGCAGGCAGAGATTTCCCTGCTAGCACGTTCTCTGTGCCTGGGAAGCAGAAGTGTTCACATTGCTTCGCAGAATCGCTTTTGTGCAGAAAACAGTAACACTTGTTCAGAACGAAAGAAAGCACAGAGCCCCAGATTTTATGTTGTCCTGGAGAGCTTGCAGAGCACTGGGGAAAGGCAGGCAGAGAATTCCCTGCTAGCACCTTCTCTGTGCCTGTTCACATTGCTTCGTAGAATCGCTTTTGTGCAGAAAACAGTAACACTTGTTCAGAACGAAAGAAAGCACAGAGCCCCAGATTTTATGTTGTCCTGGAGAGCTTGCAGAGCACTGGGGAAAAGCAGGCAGAGATTTCCCTGCTAGCACGTTCTCTGTGCCTGGGAAGCAGAAGTGTTCACATTGCTTCGCAGAATCGCTTTTGTGCAGAAAACAGTAACACTTGTTCAGAACGAAAGAAAGCACAGAGCCCCAGATTTTATGTTGTCCTGGAGAGCTTGCACAGCACTGGGGAAAGGCAGGCAGAGAATTCCCTGCTAGCACCTTCTCTGTGCCTGGGAAGCAGAAGTGTTCACATTGCTTCGCAGAATCGCTTTTTTGCAGAAAACAGTAACACTTGTTCAGAACGAAAGAAAGCACAGAGCCCCAGATTTTATGTTGTCCTGGAGAGCTTGCAGAGCACTGGGGAAAGGCAGGCAGAGAATTCCCTGCTAGCACGTTCTCTGTGCCTGGGAAGCAGAAGTGTTCACATTGCTTCGCAGAATCGCTTTTGTGCAGAAAACAGTAACACTTGTTCAGAACGAAAGAAAGCACAGAGCCCCAGATTTGCTGTTGTCCTGGAGAGCTTGCAGAGCACTGGGGAAAGGCAGGCAGAGAATTCCCTGCTAGCACCTTCTCTGTGCCTGGGAAACAGAAGTGTTCCCATTGCTTCGCAGAATCGCTTTTGTGCAGAAAACAGTAACACTTGTTCAGAACGAAAGAAAGCACAGAGCCCCAGATTTTATGTTGTCCTGGAGAGCTTGCAGAGCACTGGGGAAAAGCAGGCAGAGAATTCTCTGCTAGCACCTTCTCTGTGCCTGGGAAGCAGAAGTGTTCACATTGCTTCGCAGAATCGCTTTTGTGCAGAAAACAGTAACACTTGTTCAGAACGAAAGAAAGCACAGAGCCCCAGATTTTATGTTGTCCTGGAGAGCTTGCAGAGCACTGGGAAAAGGCACGCAGAGAATTCCCTGCTAGCACCTTCTCTGTGCCTGTTCACATTGCTTCGCAGAATCGCTTTTGTGCAGAAAACAATAACACTTGTTCAGAACGAAAGAAAGCACAGAGCCCCAGATTTTATGTTGTCCTGGAGAGCTTGCAGAGCACTGGGGAAAAGCAGGCAGAGATTTCCCTGCTAGCACGTTCTCTGTGCCTGGGAAGCAGAAGTGTTCACATTGCTTCGCAGAATCGCTTTTGTGCAGAAAACAGTAACACTTGTTCAGAACGAAAGAAAGCACAGAGCCCCAGATTTTATGTTGTCCTGGAGAGCTTGCAGAGCACTGGGGAAAGGCAGGCAGAGAATTCCCTGCTAGCACCTTCTCTGTGCCTGTTCACATTGCTTCGTAGAATCGCTTTTGTGCAGAAAACAGTAACACTTGTTCAGAACGAAAGAAAGCACAGAGCCCCAGATTTTATGTTGTCCTGGAGAGCTTGCAGAGCACTGGGGAAAAGCAGGCAGAGATTTCCCTGCTAGCACGTTCTCTGTGCCTGGGAAGCAGAAGTGTTCCCATTGCTTCGCAGAATCGCTTTTGTGCAGAAAACAGTAACACTTGTTCAGAACGAAAGAAAGCACAGAGCCCCAGATTTTATGTTGTCCTGGAGAGCTTGCACAGCACTGGGGAAAGGCAGGCAGAGAATTCCCTGCTAGCACCTTCTCTGTGCCTGGGAAGCAGAAGTGTTCACATTGCTTCGCAGAATCGCTTTTTTGCAGAAAACAGTAACACTTGTTCAGAACGAAAGAAAGCACAGAGCCCCAGATTTTATGTTGTCCTGGAGAGCTTGCAGAGCACTGGGGAAAGGCAGGCAGAGAATTCCCTGCTAGCACGTTCTCTGTGCCTGGGAAGCAGAAGTGTTCACATTGCTTCGCAGAATCGCTTTTGTGCAGAAAACAGTAACACTTATTCAGAACGAAAGAAAGCACAGAGCCCCAGATTTGCTGTTGTCCTGGAGAGCTTGCAGAGCACTGGGGAAAGGCAGGCAGAGAATTCCCTGCTAGCACCTTCTCTGTGCCTGGGAAGCAGAAGTGTTCACAATGCTTCGCAGAATCGCTTTTGTGCAGAAAACCGTAACACTTGTTCAGAACGAAAGAAAGCACAGAGCCCCAGATTTTATGTTGTCCTGGAGAGCTTGCAGAGCACTGGGAAAAGGCAGGCAGAGAATTCCCTGCTAGCACCTTCTCTGTGCCTGGGAAGCAGAAGTGTTCCCATTGCTTCGCAGAATCGCTTTTGTGCAGAAAACAGTAACACTTGTTCAGAACGAAAGAAAGCACAGAGCCCCAGATTTGCTGTTGTCCTGGAGAGCTTGCAGAGCACTGGGGAAAGGCAGGCAGAGAATTCCCTGCTAGCACCTTCTCTGTGCCTGGGAAGCACAAGTGTTCACATTGCTTCGCAGAATCACTTTTGTGCAGAAAACCGTAACACTTGTTCAGAACGAAAGAAAGCACAGAGCCCCAGATTTTATGTTGTCCTGGAGAGCTTGCAGAGCACTGGGGAAAAGCAGGCAGAGAATTCCCTGCTAGCACCTTCTCTGTGCCTGGGAAACAGAAGTGTTCCCATTGCTTCGCAGAATCGCTTTTGTGCAGAAAACAGTAACACTTGTTCAGAACGAAAGAAAGCACAGAGCCCCAGATTTTATGTTGTCCTGGAGAGCTTGCAGAGTACTGGGGAAAGGCAGGCAGAGAATTCCCTGCTAGCACCTTCTCTGTGCCTGGGAAACAGAAGTGTTCACATTGCTTCGCAGAATCGCTTTTGTGCAGAAAACAGTAACACTTGTTCAGAACGAAAGAAAGCACAGAGCCCCAGATTTTATGTTGTCCTGGAGAGCTTGCAGAGCACTGGGGAAAGGCAGGCAGAGAATTCTCTGCTAGCACCTTCTCTGTGCCTGGGAAGCAGAAGTCTTCACATTGCTTCGCAGAATCGCTTTTGTGCAGAAAACAGTAACACTTGTTCAGAACGAAAGAAAGCACAGAGCCCCAGATTTTATGTTGTCCTGGAGAGCTTGCAGAGCACTGGGAAAAGGCACGCAGAGAATTCCCTGCTAGCACCTTCTCTGTGCCTGTTCACATTGCTTCGCAGAATCGCTTTTGTGCAGAAAACAATAACACTTGTTCAGAAGGAAAGAAAGCACAGAGCCCCAGATTTTATGTTGTCCTGGAGAGCTTGCAGAGCACTGGGGAAAAGCAGGCAGAGATTTTCCTGCTAGCACGTTCTCTGTGCCTGGGAAGCAGAAGTGTTCCCATTGCTTCGCAGAATCGCTTTTGTGCAGAAAACAGTAACACTTGTTCAGAACGAAAGAAAGCACAGAGCCCCAGATTTTATGTTGTCCTGGAGAGCTTGCACAGCACTGGGGAAAGGCAGGCAGAGAATTCCCTGCTAGCACCTTCTCTGTGCCTGTTCACATTGCTTCGTAGAATCGCTTTTGTGCAGAAAACAGTAACACTTGTTCAGACGAAAGAAAGCACAGAGCCCCAGATTTGCTGTTGTCCTGGAGAGCTTGCAGAGCACTGGGGAAAAGCAGGCAGAGAATTCCCTGCTAGAACCTTCTCTGTGCCTGGGAAGCAGAAGTGTTCACATTGCTTCGCAGAATCGCTTTTTTGCAGAAAACAGTAACACTTGTTCAGAACGAAAGAAAGCACAGAGCCCCAGATTTTATGTTGTCCTGGAGAGCTAGCAGAGCACTGGGGAAAAGCAGGCAGAGAATTCTCTGCTAGCACCTTCTCTGTGCCTGGGAAGCAGAAGTCTTCACATTGCTTCGCAGAATCGCTTTTGTGCAGAAAACAGTAACACTTGTTCAGAACGAAAGAAAGCACAGAGCCCCAGATTTTATGTTGTCCTGGAGAGCTTGCAGAGCACTGGGGAAAGGCACACAGAGAATTCCCTGCTAGCACCTTCTCTGTGCCTGTTCACATTGCTTCGCAGAATCGCTTTTGTGCAGAAAACAATAACACTTGTTCAGAAGGAAAGAAAGCACAGAGCCCCAGATTTTATGTTGTCCTGGAGAGCTTGCAGAGCACTGGGGAAAGGCAGGCAGAGAATTCTCTGCTAGCACCTTCTCTGTGCCTGGGAAGCAGAAGTCTTCACATTGCTTCGCAGAATCGCTTTTGTGCAGAAAACAGTAACACTTGTTCAGAACGAAAGAAAGCACAGAGCCCCAGATTTTATGTTGTCCTGGAGAGCTTGCAGAGCACTGGGAAAAGGCACGCAGAGAATTCCCTGCTAGCACCTTCTCTGTGCCTGTTCACTTTGCTTCGCAGAATCGCTTTTGTGCAGAAAACAATAACACTTGTTCAGAACGAAAGAAAGCACAGAGCCCCAGATTTTATGTTGTCCTGGAGAGCTTGCAGAGCACTGGGGAAAAGCAGGCAGAGATTTCCCTGCTAGCACGTTCTCTGTGCCTGGGAAGCAGAAGTGTTCACATTGCTTCGCAGAATCGCTTTTGTGCAGAAAACAGTAACACTTGTTCAGAACGAAAGAAAGCACAGAGCCCCAGATTTTATGTTGTCCTGGAGAGCTTGCAGAGCACTGGGGAAAGGCACGCAGAGAATTCCCTGCTAGCACCTTCTCTGTGCCTGTTCACATTGCTTCGCAGAATCGCTTTTGTGCAGAAAACAATAACACTTGTTCAGAAGGAAAGAAAGCACAGAGCCCCAGATTTTATGTTGTCCTGGAGAGCTTGCAGAGCACTGGGGAAAGGCAGGCAGAGAATTCTCTGCTAGCACCTTCTCTGTGCCTGGGAAGCAGAAGTCTTCACATTGCTTCGCAGAATCGCTTTTGTGCAGAAAACAGTAACACTTGTTCAGAACGAAAGAAAGCACAGAGCCCCAGATTTTATGTTGTCCTGGAGAGCTTGCAGAGCACTGGGGAAAGGCAGGCAGAGAATTCCCTGCTAGCACGTTCTCTGTGCCTGGGAAGCAGAAGTGTTCACATTGCTTCGCAGAATCGCTTTTGTGCAGAAAACAGTAACACTTGTTCAGAACGAAAGAAAGCACAGAGCCCCAGATTTGCTGTTGTCCTGGAGAGCTTGCAGAGCACTGGGGAAAGGCAGGCAGAGAATTCCCTGCTAGCACCTTCTCTGTGCCTGGGAAGCAGAAGTGTTCACATTGCTTCGCAGAATCGCTTTTGTGCAGAAAACAGTAACACTTGTTCAGAACGAAAGAAAGCACAGAGCCCCAGATTTGCTGTTGTCCTGGAGAACTTGCAGAGCACTGGGAAAAGGCAGGCAGAGAATTCCCTGCTAGCACCTTCTCTGTGCCTGGGAAGCAGAAGTGTTCACATTGCTTCGCAGAATCGCTTTTGTGCAGAAAACAGTAACACTTGTTCAGAACGAAAGAAAGCACAGAGCCCCAGATTTGCTGTTGTCCTGGAGAGCTTGCAGAGCACTGGGGAAAGGCAGGCAGAGAATTCCCTGCTAGCACCTTCTCTGTGCCTGGGAAGCAGAAGTGTTCACATTGCTTCGCAGAATCACTTTTGTGCAGAAAACAGTAACACTTGTTCAGAACGAAAGAAAGCACAGAGCCCCAGATTTTATGTTGTCCTGGAGAGCTTGCAGAGCACTGGGGAAAAGCAGGCAGAGAATTCCCTGCTAGCACCTTCTCTGTGCCTGGGAAACAGAAGTGTTCCCATTGCTTCGCAGAATCGCTTTTGTGCAGAAAACAGTAACACTTGTTCAGAACGAAAGAAAGCACAGAGCCCCAGATTTTATGTTGTCCTGGAGAGCTTGCAGAGTACTGGGGAAAGGCAGGCAGAGAATTCCCTGCTAGCACCTTCTCTGTGCCTGGGAAACAGAAGTGTTCACATTGCTTCGCAGAATCGCTTTTGTGCAGAAAACAGTAACACTTGTTCAGAACGAAAGAAAGCACAGAGCCCCAGATTTTATGTTGTCCTGGAGAGCTTGCAGAGCACTGGGGAAAGGCAGGCAGAGAATTCTCTGCTAGCACCTTCTCTGTGCCTGGGAAGCAGAAGTGTTCCCATTGCTTCGCAGAATCGCTTTTGTGCAGAAAACAGTAACACTTGTTCAGAACGAAAGAAAGCACAGAGCCCCAGATTTTATGTTGTCCTGGAGAGCTTGCAGAGCACTGGGAAAAGGCACGCAGAGAATTCCCTGCTAGCACCTTCTCTGTGCCTGTTCACATTGCTTCGCAGAATCACTTTTGTGCAGAAAACAATAACACTTGTTCAGAAGGAAAGAAAGCACAGAGCCCCAGATTTTATGTTGTCCTGGAGAGCTTGCAGAGCACTGGGGAAAGGCAGGCAGAGAATTCCCTGCTAGCACGTTCTCTGTGCCTGGGAAGCAGAAGTGTTCACATTGCTTCGCAGAATCGCTTTTGTGCAGAAAACAGTAACACTTGTTCAGAACGAAAGAAAGCACAGAGCCCCAGATTTGCTGTTGTCCTGGAGAGCTTGCAGAGCACTGGGGAAAGGCAGGCAGAGAATTCCCTGCTAGCACCTTCTCTGTGCCTGGGAAGCAGAAGTGTTCACAATGCTTCGCAGAATCGCTTTTGTGCAGAAAACCGTAACACTTGTTCAGAACGAAAGAAAGCACAGAGCCCCAGATTTTATGTTGTCCTGGAGAGCTTGCAGAGCACTGGGAAAAGGCAGGCAGAGAATTCCCTGCTAGCACCTTCTCTGTGCCTGGGAAGCAGAAGTGTTCACATTGCTTCGCAGAATCGCTTTTGTGCAGAAAACAGTAACACTTGTTCAGAACGAAAGAAAGCACAGAGCCCCAGATTTGCTGTTGTCCTGGAGAGCTTGCAGAGCACTGGGGAAAGGCAGGCAGAGAATTCCCTGCTAGCACCTTCTCTGTGCCTGGGAAGCAGAAGTGTTCACATTGCTTCGCAGAATCACTTTTGTGCAGAAAACAGTAACACTTGTTCAGAACGAAAGAAAGCACAGAGCCCCAGATTTGCTGTTGTCCTGGAGAGCTTGCAGAGCACTGGGGAAAAGCAGGCAGAGAATTCCCTGCTAGCACCTTCTCTGTGCCTGGGAAACAGAAGTGTTCCCATTGCTTCGCAGAATCGCTTTTGTGCAGAAAACAGTAACACTTGTTCAGAACGAAAGAAAGCACAGAGCCCCAGATTTTATGTTGTCCTGGAGAGCTTGCAGAGTACTGGGGAAAGGCAGGCAGAGAATTCCCTGCTAGCACCTTCTCTGTGCCTGGGAAACAGAAGTGTTCCCATTGCTTCGCAGAATCGCTTTTGTGCAGAAAACAGTAACACTTGTTCAGAACGAAAGAAAGCACAGAGCCCCAGATTTTATGTTGTCCTGGAGAGCTTGCAGAGCACTGGGGAAAGGCAGGCAGAGAATTCTCTGCTAGCACCTTCTCTGTGCCTGGGAAGCAGAAGTCTTCACATTGCTTCGCAGAATCGCTTTTGTGCAGAAAACAGTAACACTTGTTCAGAACGAAAGAAAGCACAGAGCCCCAGATTTTATGTTGTCCTGGAGAGCTTGCAGAGCACTGGGAAAAGGCACGCAGAGAATTCCCTGCTAGCACCTTCTCTGTGCCTGTTCACATTGCTTCGCAGAATCGCTTTTGTGCAGAAAACAATAACACTTGTTCAGAAGGAAAGAAAGCACAGAGCCCCAGATTTTATGTTGTCCTGGAGAGCTTGCAGAGCACTGGGGAAAAGCAGGCAGAGATTTCCCTGCTAGCACGTTCTCTGTGCCTGGGAAGCAGAAGTGTTCACATTGCTTCGCAGAATCGCTTTTGTGCAGAAAACAGTAACACTTGTTCAGAACGAAAGAAAGCACAGAGCCCCAGATTTTATGTTGTCCTGGAGAGCTTGCAGAGCACTGGGGAAAGGCAGGCAGAGAATTCCCTGCTAGCACCTTCTCTGTGCCTGTTCACATTGCTTCGTAGAATCGCTTTTGTGCAGAAAACAGTAACACTTGTTCAGACGAAAGAAAGCACAGAGCCCCAGATTTTATGTTGTCCTGGAGAGCTTGTAGAGCACTGGGGAAAGGCAGGCAGAGAATTCCCTGCTAGCACCTTCTCTGTGCCTGGGAAGCAGAAGTGTTCACATTGCTTCGCAGAATCGCTTTTGTGCAGAAAACCGTAACACTTGTTCAGAACGAAAGAAAGCATAGAGCCCCAGATTTTATGTTGTCCTGGAGAGCTTGCACAGCACTGGGGAAAGGCAGGCAGAGAATTCCCTGCTAGCACCTTCTCTGTGCCTGGGAAGCAGAAGTCTTCACATTGCTTCGCAGAATCGCTTTTGTGCAGAAAACAGTAACACTTGTTCAGAACGAAAGAAAGCACAGAGCCCCAGATTTGCTGTTGTCCTGGAGAGCTTGCAGAGCACTGGGGAAAAGCAGGCAGAGAATTCCCTGCTAGAACCTTCTCTGTGCCTGGGAAGCAGAAGTGTTCACATTGCTTCGCAGAATCGCTTTTTTGCAGAAAACAGTAACACTTGTTCAGAACGAAAGAAAGCACAGAGCCCCAGATTTTATGTTGTCCTGGAGAGCTTGCAGAGCACTGGGGAAAAGCAGGCAGAGAATTCTCTGCTAGCACCTTCTCTGTGCCTGGGAAGCAGAAGTCTTCACATTGCTTCGCAGAATCGCTTTTGTGCAGAAAACAGTAACACTTGTTCAGAACGAAAGAAAGCACAGAGCCCCAGATTTTATGTTGTCCTGGAGAGCTTGCAGAGCACTGGGGAAAGGCAGGCAGAGAATTCTCTGCTAGCACCTTCTCTGTGCCTGGGAAGCAGAAGTCTTCACATTGCTTCGCAGAATCGCTTTTGTGCAGAAAACAGTAACACTTGTTCAGAACGAAAGAAAGCACAGAGCCCCAGATTTTATGTTGTCCTGGAGAGCTTGCAGAGCACTGGGAAAAGGCACGCAGAGAATTCCCTGCTAGCACCTTCTCTGTGCCTGTTCACATTGCTTCGCAGAATCGCTTTTGTGCAGAAAACAATAACACTTGTTCAGAACGAAAGAAAGCACAGAGCCCCAGATTTTATGTTGTCCTGGAGAGCTTGCAGAGCACTGGGGAAAAGCAGGCAGAGATTTCCCTGCTAGCACGTTCTCTGTGCCTGGGAAGCAGAAGTGTTCACATTGCTTCGCAGAATCGCTTTTGTGCAGAAAACAGTAACACTTGTTCAGAACGAAAGAAAGCACAGAGCCCCAGATTTTATGTTGTCCTGGAGAGCTTGCAGAGCACTGGGGAAAGGCAGGCAGAGAATTCCCTGCTAGCACCTTCTCTGTGCCTGTTCACATTGCTTCGTAGAATCGCTTTTGTGCAGAAAACAGTAACACTTGTTCAGAACGAAAGAAAGCACAGAGCCCCAGATTTTATGTTGTCCTGGAGAGCTTGCAGAGCACTGGGGAAAAGCAGGCAGAGATTTCCCTGCTAGCACGTTCTCTGTGCCTGGGAAGCAGAAGTGTTCACATTGCTTCGCAGAATCGCTTTTGTGCAGAAAACAGTAACACTTGTTCAGAACGAAAGAAAGCACAGAGCCCCAGATTTTATGTTGTCCTGGAGAGCTTGCAGAGTACTGGGGAAAGGCAGGCAGAGAATTCCCTGCTAGCACCTTCTCTGTGCCTGGGAAGCAGAAGTGTTCACATTGCTTCGCAGAATCGCTTTTTTGCAGAAAACAGTAACGCTTGTTCAGAACGAAAGAAAGCACAGAGCCCCAGATTTTATGTTGTCCTGGAGAGCTTGCAGAGCACTGGGGAAAGGCAGGCAGAGAATTCCCTGCTAGCACGTTCTCTGTGCCTGGGAAGCAGAAGTGTTCACATTGCTTCGCAGAATCGCTTTTGTGCAGAAAACAGTAACACTTGTTCAGAACGAAAGAAAGCACAGAGCCCCAGATTTGCTGTTGTCCTGGAGAGCTTGCAGAGCACTGGGGAAAGGCAGGCAGAGAATTCCCTGCTAGCACCTTCTCTGTGCCTGGGAAGCAGAACTGTTCACATTGCTTGGCAGAATCGCTTTTGTGCAGAAAACAGTAACACTTGTTCAGAACGAAAGAAAGCACAGAGCCCCAGATTTGCTGTTGTCCTGGAGAACTTGCAGAGCACTGGGGAAAAGGCAGGCAGAGAATTCCCTGCTAGCACCTTCTCTGTGCCTGGGAAGCAGAAGTGTTCACATTGCTTCGCAGAATCGCTTTTGTGCAGAAAACAGTAACACTTGTTCAGAACGAAAGAAAGCACAGAGCCCCAGATTTGCTGTTGTCCTGGAGAGCTTGCAGAGCACTGGGGAAAGGCAGGCAGAGAATTCCCTGCTAGCACCTTCTCTGTGCCTGGGAAGCAGAAGTGTTCACATTGCTTCGCAGAATCGCTTTTGTGCAGAAAACAGTAACACTTGTTCAGAACGAAAGAAAGCACAGAGCCCCAGATTTTATGTTGTCCTGGAGAGCTTGCAGAGCACTGGGGAAAAGCAGGCAGAGAATTCCCTGCTAGCACCTTCTCTGTGCCTGGGAAACAGAAGTGTTCCCATTGCTTCGCAGAATCGCTTTTGTGCAGAAAACAGTAACACTTGTTCAGAACGAAAGAAAGCACAGAGCCCCAGATTTTATGTTGTCCTGGAGAGCTTGCAGAGTACTGGGGAAAGGCAGGCAGAGAATTCCCTGCTAGCACCTTCTCTGTGCCTGGGAAGCAGAAGTCTTCACATTGCTTCGCAGAATCGCTTTTGTGCAGAAAACAGTAACACTTGTTCAGAACGAAAGAAAGCACAGAGCCCCAGATTTTATGTTGTCCTGGAGAGCTTGCAGAGCACTGGGGAAAGGCAGGCAGAGAATTCTCTGCTAGCACCTTCTCTGTGCCTGGGAAGCAGAAGTGTTCCCATTGCTTCGCAGAATCGCTTTTGTGCAGAAAACAGTAACACTTGTTCAGAACGAAAGAAAGCACAGAGCCCCAGATTTTATGTTGTCCTGGAGAGCTTGCAGAGCACTGGGAAAAGGCACGCAGAGAATTCCCTGCTAGCACCTTCTCTGTGCCTGTTCACATTGCTTCGCAGAATCGCTTTTGTGCAGAAAACAATAACACTTGTTCAGAAGGAAAGAAAGCACAGAGCCCCAGATTTTATGTTGTCCTGGAGAGCTTGCAGAGCACTGGGGAAAAGCAGGCAGAGATTTCCCTGCTAGCACGTTCTCTGTGCCTGGGAAGCAGAAGTGTTCACATTGCTTCGCAGAATCGCTTTTGTGCAGAAAACAGTAACACTTGTTCAGAACGAAAGAAAGCACAGAGCCCCAGATTTTATGTTGTCCTGGAGAGCTTGCAGAGCACTGGGGAAAGGCAGGCAGAGAATTCCCTGCTAGCACCTTCTCTGTGCCTGTTCACATTGCTTCGTAGAATCGCTTTTGTGCAGAAAACAGTAACACTTGTTCAGACGAAAGAAAGCACAGAGCCCCAGATTTTATGTTGTCCTGGAGAGCTTGCAGAGCACTGGGGAAAGGCAGGCAGAGAATTCCCTGCTAGCACCTTCTCTGTGCCTGGGAAGCAGAAGTGTTCACATTGCTTCGCAGAATCGCTTTTGTGCAGAAAACCGTAACACTTGTTCAGAACGAAAGAAAGCATAGAGCCCCAGATTTTATGTTGTCCTGGAGAGCTTGCACAGCACTGGGGAAAGGCAGGCAGAGAATTCCCTGCTAGCACCTTCTCTGTGCCTGGAAAGCAGAAGTCTTCACATTGCTTCGCAGAATCGCTTTTGTGCAGAAAACAGTAACACTTGTTCAGAACGAAAGAAAGCACAGAGCCCCAGATTTGCTGTTGTCCTGGAGAGCTTGCAGAGCACTGGGGAAAAGCAGGCAGAGAATTCCCTGCTAGAACCTTCTCTGTGCCTGGGAAGCAGAAGTGTTCACATTGCTTCGCAGAATCGCTTTTGTGCAGAAAACAGTAACACTTGTTCAGAACGAAAGAAAGCACAGAGCCCCAGATTTTATGTTGTCCTGGAGAGCTTGCAGAGCACTGGGGAAAAGCAGGCAGAGAATTCCCTGCTAGCACGTTCTCTGTGCCTGGGAAGCAGAAGTGTTCACATTGCTTCGCAGAATCGCTTTTGTGCAGAAAACAGTAACACTTGTTCAGAACGAAAGAAAGCACAGAGCCCCAGATTTTATGTTGTCCTGGAGAGCTTGCAGAGCACTGGGGAAAAGCAGGCAGAGAATTCCCTGCTAGCACCTTCTCTGTGCCTGGGAAGCAGAAGTGTTCACATTGCTTCGCAGAATCGCTTTTGTGCAGAAAACAGTAACACTTGTTCAGAACGAAAGAAAGCACAGAGCCCCAGATTTTATGTTGTCCTGGAGAGCTTGCAGAGCACTGGGGAAAAGCAGGCAGAGAATTCCCTGCTAGCACCTTCTCTGTGCCTGGGAAACAGAAGTGTTCCCATTGCTTCGCAGAATCGCTTTTGTGCAGAAAACAGTAACACTTGTTCAGAACGAAAGAAAGCACAGAGCCCCAGATTTTATGTTGTCCTGGAGAGCTTGCAGAGCACTGGGGAAAGGCAGGCAGAGAATTCCCTGCTAGCACCTTCTCTGTGCCTGGGAAACAGAAGTGTTCCCATTGCTTCGCAGAATCGCTTTTGTGCAGAAAACAGTAACACTTGTTCAGAACGAAAGAAAGCACAGAGCCCCAGATTTTATGTTGTCCTGGAGAGCTTGCACAGCACTGGGGAAAGGCAGGCAGAGAATTCCCTGCTAGCACCTTCTCTGTGCCTGGGAAACAGAAGTCTTCACATTGCTTCGCAGAATCGCTTTTGTGCAGAAAACAGTAACACTTGTTCAGAACGAAAGAAAGCACAGAGCCCCAGATTTGCTGTTGTCCTGGAGAGCTTGCAGAGCACTGGGGAAAAGCAGGCAGAGAATTCCCTGCTAGGACCTTCTCTGTGCCTGGGAAGCAGAAGTGTTCACATTGCTTCGCAGAATCGCTTTTGTGCAGAAAACAGTAACACTTGTTCAGAACGAAAGAAAGCACAGAGCCCCAGATTTTATGTTGTCCTGGAGAGCTTGCAGAGCACTGGGGAAAAGCAGGCAGAGAATTCCCTGCTAGCACCTTCTCTGTGCCTGGGAAACAGAAGTGTTCCCATTGCTTCGCAGAATCGCTTTTGTGCAGAAAACAGTAACACTTGTTCAGAACGAAAGAAAGCACAGAGCCCCAGATTTTATGTTGTCCTGGAGAGCTTGCAGAGCACTGGGGAAAGGCAGGCAGAGAATTCCCTGCTAGCACCTTCTCTGTGCCTGGGAAACAGAAGTGTTCACATTGCTTCGCAGAATCGCTTTTGTGCAGAAAACAGTAACACTTGTTCAGAACCAAAGAAAGCACAGAGCCCCAGATTTGCTGTTGTCCTGGAGAGCTTGCAGAGCACTGGGGAAAGGCAGGCAGAGAATTCCCTGCTAGCACGTTCTCTGTGCCTGGGAAGCAGAAGTGTTCCCATTGCTTCGCAGAATCGCTTTTGTGCAGAAAACCGTAACACTTGTTCAGAACGAAAGAAAGCACAGAGCCCCAGATTTGTTGTTGTCCTGGAGAGCTTGCAGAGCACTGGGGAAAGGCAGGCAGAGAATTCCCTGCTAGCACCTTCTCTGTGCCTGGGAAGCAGAAGTGTTCACATTGCTTCGCAGAATCGCTTTTGTGCAGAAAACAGTAACACTTGTTCAGAACGAAAGAAAGCACAGAGCCCCAGATTTTATGTTGTCCTGGAGAGCTAGCAGAGCACTGGGGAAAAGCAATCATAGAATTCCCTGCTAGCACGTTCTCTGTGCCTGGGAAGCAGAAGTGTTCCCATTGCTTCGCAGAATCGCTTTTGTGCAGAAAACAGTAACACTTGTTCAGAACGAAAGAAAGCACAGAGCCCCAGATTTGATGTTGTCCTGGAGAGCTTGCAGAGCACTGGGGAAAGGCAGGCAGAGAATTCCCTGCTAGCACGTTCTCTGTGCCTGGGAAGCAGAAGTGTTCCCATTGCTTCGCAGAATCGCTTTTGTGCAGAAAACAGTAACACTTGTTCAGAACGAAAGAAAGCACAGAGCCCCAGATTTGCTGTTGTCCTGGAGAGCTTGCAGAGCACTGGGGAAAGGCAGGCAGAGAATTCCCTGCTAGCACCTTCTCTGTGCCTGGGAAGCAGAAGTGTTCCCATTGCTTCGCAGAATCGCTTTTGTGCAGAAAACCGTAACACTTGTTCAGAACGAAAGAAAGCACAGAGCCCCAGATTTGATGTTGTCCTGGAGAGCGTGCAGAGCACTGGGGAAAGGCAGGCAGAGAATTCCCTGCTAGCACCTTCTCTGTGCCTGGGAAGCAGAAGTGTTCCCATTGCTTCGCAGAATCGCTTTTGTGCAGAAAACAGTAACAATTGTTCAGAACGAAAGAAAGCACAGAGGCCCAGATTTTATGTTGTCCTGGAGAGCTTGCAGAGCACTGGGGAAAGGCACGCAGAGAATTCCCTGCTAGCACCTTCTCTGTGCCTGGGAAGCAGAAGTCTTCACATTGCTTCGCAGAATCGCTTTTGTGCAGAAAACAGTAACACTTGTTCAGAACGAAAGAAAGCACAGAGCCCCAGATTTTATGTTGTCCTGGAGAGCTTGCAGAGCACTGGGGAAAGGCAGGCAGAGAATTCCCTGCTAGCACGTTCTCTGTGCCTGGGAAGCAGAAGTGTTCCCATTGCTTCGCAGAATCGCTTTTGTGCAGAAAACAGTAACACTTGTTCAGAACGAAAGAAAGCACAGAGCCCCAGATTTTATGTTGTCCTGGAGATCTTGCACAGCACTGGGGAAAAGC